>NC_072737.1:84169586-84257086 GCF_026930045.1 Uloborus diversus | reverse complement strand
CCAGTAAAACATATTTTTGCCAAAACACCTCATCAACGTTAATAATCGTTATCAATGATACAAGTTATGAGTACATTTTCAGTCAGCACAAAAGGGGAAAATATATGCATTATCAACTATAATCTTTACTCACATTAAACTGAATTACATCTGATAGACTATATCGGAAATATTTATGCACAATAACAATCCGCGTTTTACATAAAATAGTCTACTACCCGGCGTTGCCCGGGTGTTTATTAATGCAACATACCACTCAGATAAATATTTGGATGGATTCTATCCACATGGTCGTACAAGAATTACATCAATCCGTTTTCCAGGTACAAACCCTCAAAGAACTCAAATAACTTGTAAATCACTCATTTACTTTACGACGTGCACGGTCCTCCTCGAAAATGAAAGTTATGTCATGTGACGCGTATTTAACAATCAGGCTTGAACCAAAAAAAAAAAAAAGTCACTGAAATTTTGCGGCAGATTGCGGAAAACCCCAAAAAGTAAACATTTTAAATCCCCTGATTACAGGAAAAGCCTCAAAATAAAAACAAGAATTTTACCTGTTCATATTCGAGAAAAAAAATGGCAACAGATCTTTCATCTCAATGATTTTCTTCACCGCTATACATTTTAATAAAAGCGTTGTTGCGGAAAGTTGAGATGAAGCACTGAATAATAATTTGAATGGAGGAAAGCCTTCGAAAAATAGGGATTTGATTTTGAAATCTAAGAGTCATAATTAATAGTTTTTAATTGATATCTCCGTTAATTATTATCGGAGGATTATGTTAAATAGCCAAACATGAAGACGGGAAGATGACGAATCCATCGATACCTGGTTCGATGGTCAGTTCACTGTCGTTCGGGAGAAGAAGCTTGGACATAGATAGATAGATAGATAGATAGATACTCAGATTTTATATGTATAAGATATACAGTTGAACCAAATGACCTTTTAATATTCTACTACGTGCAAAGCAGCGCGGGTTCCGCTAGTCAATAAATAAAAGTTGAATGAATGAATAGAAGGAAAATGAAACAAACGAATAATTGAATGAATAATTCTAATGAAGAAAAATAAATGAGCGAATAAAAGAATGAATGAATAAGAAAATAAGTAAATGAATGAATAAATAGATGAATTATTAAATGGGGGAATGTAAATTAATAAATGAAAACGCAATTGATTTATATTAAATGATTGAGTGAATAAATGAAACAAACTCTTTCACTTTGCCCCATCCACTTTACCCCGTATATACTTGACTAACTGCACAATTTATTTAAAATGCAAATAAGCTTAATATTAACTAAATTAATACTGCATTGAATATTAGGTGCCAATTACTGTTTAAAATGTTAATAACAATAACTTCATCATTTTATAGTAACAAAAAAATTTTTGACTTACAACAAAATGCTACAATATGAGTTTCAATATTTTTAAATTGCCTGTATTACCACGGTATTTTTGTTCCTGACTGGAATAGACTCTATATGAGGTAGTGAGAAGCAAAGGGATGCAAGTGGCGAAATTAAAAATTTGGAGATAACCAGTACAAATGGTAGGTGAACCCCTCCTCTGTCTTGGGGTAAGAGATAGTACTAGTAGCCCTGGTAGGTATGTTTGGAAACATCGATGTTTTTTGGTCGATGTATCAATACCATCGATGTTTTAATTTCTAACATCGATGTTTTGAAACATCGATGTTTTTTCATCCATGTCGCACCTGTACTCTAAAGTATAAAACATCATCTGAGAGTAATAGAAAACAATTTTTTTATATTTCAAATTTAGTTTTTTAAATCAAACAACATCATACTCTCGAGTAAAAGTAGAAGCATTACCCATACTTAAAACTGAGTAGTGGTATCCAGGAGAAGATACAAACTAACATTGAATGGGGGGGGAGGTCATGTTGGAAAATGACTCCCTATCTACATTAACGAAGATACGGTTTTGAGTACAATAAACTTCTGAAACTGCTTACGTTTCAATAGAAGCACCAAAACGGCGAGGGAAAGGCATTTCGTAGAGCATAGATGTTACTAATCAATTTCCTAAGCATTGAAAAAAAAAGGTAAATATTTACTTTAAAAAAATTAATGAATTGAAAGGACTACTGAAATCGTTTGCATCATTCTTCATAAACTTATTTTACAATGATGACGGATAATAGTGTCGACGGTTTAAAGGGGGGGGGGGGAGGTCTCCAAACCCATATTTACCGTCCCCTGATAGTACCAGCAGTTGCTCAACTGTGCCTAACACTCGTTACAGCGCATAATGCGTTCGCTTTCCCCTTTTGAAGTCGTAACATGCCGATTTCAATCACCTAGTTTGTTTTTACCACAGAACTTTTTTTTTTTGTCGATTTAATATTTTTTTCTAAAAGATCAGAACAAACTATAATAACTGAAAAAAATATATTTTAAACAATTCCATCCATATTCATTAGCATATGAACTTGGCTTTATCATATTTTGAAATACTCAATTTCAATAAAAGAAAAATTAGCAGTAATCACAATTCAGTTTTGCGTAGTATAATACACAACAAATTAAGATCTCGTAATTTGTAACTAAAGTCATATTACACCGACTCCTATCGCCGTAATTTCATACCACATGATGAACCTTTTACAACAATTAGATTGAAATGTTAACTGAAGTGTATATAATGAGCTGCAACTGAGATCATTGAACTATAACTGATTCATTTAATTATTTTTAGTATATCTAAGCAAACCTATCATCTCTAAACAAACTAAAAATCCACCAGAAACTGAATGAAATTTACGATATAGTACTCCCATGTACTCAGAGATAGCTAATTTGAAAATTAAAATAGGTAATTCCAGTTTTTACAAAAATATTGAAATAGAGGATTCAGGTTGACAGAATTAAAATAAGGTATTGATTAAATAGAATATTCTAAAAATTGAGCTAAGGTGCATAAACAAAATACTGTTAAAAGTAAAAATTATATTCTGAACTCAAAAGAATGAAATATAAAACTGTGTAAGAGAAAATTGCCAGGGGTGCCCACCCACCACCCCAAGAGCAAGGGTCCCCTCTAAATATCGCAAAGACCCCCCCCCCCCCCAAAAAAAAGCAAGAGGCCCCCTAAAATGATAAAAATACCGCTAAAAACAACCCTTCCTAAAAATTTCAATTGCGCAGTCTGTGTCATGACCCCCCCCCCTAGTGGGCACTCCTAAAATTACATTACATAATTCTGCAAAAGTACATTACATAAATAACTTTTCTTATTGATCTAACTCGCCTTCGATTTATACAGTTTGTGCAGCTAAATGGTGACCGTCACATTCTTCCAGGCGGGGGGAGGGGGGGATTGCAAGGAATTTGCACACATATATGTATGTACAGCTACAAGTACCTAACTTTAATTCAGTTGTTTTTATACCCCTTCGAGCAAGGTAACAAATTAATGTTTTCACGTGATTTTCAGGGAATGTGAAGATTTGACTTAAATGTCACGCAACTGTTTCTAAATTTTCTTCAATTTGAAGTATTTATGTCTTCTTAAAAACAAAGATTTTCATCCAAAGTGGAACTTACTATTATTTCTAAATTTGCAGTTACATAATCCGCTAGTACTGCCTTCTCAGTCAACGATATAAATTCAGGCTTTCTTGTGCCAATTTTGCATGTTTTAGGGAGGGCAAAAATTTTCACTTATGAACAAACAATTTTTGCCCAAATAGTATTTTTAAATACTTGTAAAAGCCTAGAATCGTTAAAACGCTCCATCGTATTTTCAATTAGGTTGTACTTTCTCAGAAAATAAACACGATACAGAATCGCAACAGATGCTAGTTCCCAAGAGGATTGCAATAAATTATGTCGACATTCAAATTAAAACAAGAAATGCGATCAAAAAACAACTGACTACTGTCAATAGAAAAATATCCACTTACCTTGTGCTGTTGAAAGCTCAGAAAACTTTGGTACCAACGGACACGTGTTGTCACTCCAATAAAATTTCGAAATCCCGACGACACAATTTGTGGAACACAACACGACACACAATATAACGATACACACGATATAATTCTTACACATTGAGCAACTTAAACGTAGATTAATCTTATATAATTAGCTTAGTACTGTAGGACGTATATAATAACCATAGACTAATAATAAGAGTAGACCGAGCTATGGCAACCCTTTTGCTGCTCATAAACCAAACCATGTGACTGGTGGATATCCTAACAACAGCGAGCGTTAATCGTAGCAGACGATCAACGCCAGCGCGAAATAAAATAAATAGAATTGATGGAACACGGAAGAATGATCTTTTATAGAGTCCGATTTGTAAATTTGTTATTCTAAGTTGTAAATATTTTGTTAATATAGTGAGTTTTTCGTTTAGATAGCATTGTGCATTTTCTTTAGTCAATTTCAATAACTCTCTAAGCAATAAAAGATGCAAGCGACCAAGAAGAATCAGCAAACGGTAAGATTTTTACCTACAGTTTCAATTTAAGATACCGATTAGTACATTTTTGCGTTAACGCAAAACGTTTACGCCATTTCGTTCACGCCAACGCTGACAGCTCCAAATGAAATAAAAGTTACCGAAAACTGATCAAAAACTATTACTAATGTCAAAATAATGCATAACTAAAAGAAAAACAGTTCAATCTTTGCACCTTGAAGTTTTTTTTAATGAAAACACATTGTCTTAAAATACATGTCGAGTGCCAAACTATAGATAATGCTGCCATCTACAACCATGCTGCCAAAGTCTTCGCCAAGCCCTTCCACTAGTCACATGATACATCTATGAACCAATTTTCTTTATCAGCAAGAATGAGAAAGCTCGGTCTACTCTTATTATTAGTCTATGATAATAACAAATCACGACACGAATTCTAAAACATTTCTTACTGTTGCCAGATTCACTAAACATAACTATAGTGAAAACAGTATTGCCAAAAAGTTAAACGAGTTTCAACAAAGCATTCAGGTTGACACACACAGCTACCATTATACTTGAATGGATGAAAATATATTTCAAAGTTCATTTCTGTCAACAGCCATAACAACGGGGTCGTTTCGAAATTTCGAAAATATTTTTTTCCAAAGGAGCATGCTTGAAAACATAAGACCTGACCGTTTTTTAAATACTTTGACAAAGTTCAATATTTTTAAAAAAATATTTTAGTCGCTGCGCAGATTCAATTTCATTTTTCACGCTTCTGCATCACAAGTAATGAAATGCCATTCACTAATGCCATTAGCGCAAGCACAATATTTAATTCGTATCTTTACTCACATGCACTGCCAACGATATGGTTGATAGCCAGAGTAGAACGCAATATTTTATTCGCTTCTGAATTATCATAACGTGGAAACGCGGTAGACAGCAAGCGTTAGCATTTACGCGCCAGTTGATTACGTGCCAAAGTACATCACTTATGACGTCATAAAGACCACGCCTTGTTTGGAAAATCAGAAATTTAAAAAAATTAATTAAAAATTAAATGTTAAGGAAATGAAAGTATTTTCTGGGTCCATGTTATTGTTTTTTTTTTTTTCCTTTTCTTTTTTGCTCATTTTATTTTATCAACTTCAGTGACTAAAAGTAGTACTTTTGACAGATGGAAACAACCCCCTTATGTCGTATTCCTCTTAAAACGTCATCCTTGCTTCTACGAGTCAAAACGCAGTTATTAAATCAAGTACCATTCAGCCATCTATAGAACCATTTCAGCTCGAAAACTAAACGAATACAGACCAAAAGAGGGAATATTCGTCAGGTTCTGCATCCAGGTACAAGTGCAGCTGCGATATTCACCGAATCTTGATGTCACAGAACCACGTAAAAGTTTCATTTCAATCACAAACTTACAAATTTCAAAATCTGAAATTTTTATTCCTGCTCAGAGTAGTTTAAACTCATCTTGCGTTTGAAAGCTGTAACCATATTCGAACGTTCAGCTGGAAGTTTTGCGATTTTTGAATAGATTACGTCATTTCTACTCTAACGAACAATAGCTTAGGTTCAAAGAGGTACCTAAGTCTTTTCCTGATAGTCTCTGACACCCCCCCCCCCGAGGGCCTCCTGTTCCTATCACGAAGTGACCAACCAAATAGGACTCTCTCTGCCGGACAGCCAGTTTCTGAAAAAGTAATTACGTTAGCTTACTAAAAAAAGCTTACTAATAAAAGAGCTTAACTAACACACTCGCTTAAAATTTAAAATGATACCAGATTGACTTTTTGCATTTTACTATCGAAACAACTTGGGGTTGACCAGCAAACGGAATAAATGTAAAAGTCAAAAATCCCGTATGCGCAATAGATTTCTGTAAAACATCTAAAGCAGTGGTTCCCTACGTGGGAGCGATAGACTTGTGGGGGGCGATTGGGAAGCGCTGAGTATTTCAGACAAAAATAAAAACCCAGTGAATATCAAAGTTGAAAAAGTATACGAAACTGATTGTTAAGACAACAAGGAATCACAAGTTAAAAAAGAACCAAATTAAAAAGTTCAGGAGCTTCCTCTTCGCTATCTGTTGAGAATATTAAATGATTATCATGCCGTGGATCGAAAACACATTTATTAATGTTGAAGAAACTGTAACTACACAAATAATGATAATATATGAAATACTTAATAACCAAAGAACGGCTGCAAAAGCAGAGTAAGCACGGAGACTATTTATAGTTTAGTTCAGGATTAGTAAATTAACCAATTAAGATGCATGTAATGTAAACCAACCAATGAAAGATAAATAAATAAAATATAGACAAAAGAAAAGGATTAACTGGAGAAAATTTTGGATCTCGGAGAGACCTTCAACTACGCTTTGACCAACAGCAAAACGATATTTGTCTAATAAGTTTGTTTTAACCAATTGATGTGCGATTATACATATTTCAACACACTCTTCTTTGAACCTTGAAAAATCTTAACTGACTATTTTTGTCCCACGTTAATATGGATAGAAACAGGAACCCGTTACCTGCCCTCCATAATATCAGCAAACTCGACCATTATGGCTGTGGTGGTTTGACGGTCTGGGCAGGCATCATGTTGGATAGTCGTACATCCCTCCATGTCTTAGAGAGAGGCTCTGTGACAGTTGTGAGGTACAGGAATGTAACAGGAGCGCTATACTCACCCCTTGTGGGGAACTGTTAGCCTTGTGTTAATTTTAATGGATGTTAATGTAAGGTCACATAGAGTTCTTCTGGTAGACGAATTTCTCGAAGGGAGGAACATTCACTGGATGGATTGGCCAAGCAGATCTCAAAACTCCAATCCTATAGAGGGGGACACTTTTGGATGGGCAATAGCAACTCGCAACATCCCTCCGGGGATCATCCATAGCCTAAGAACAGCGTTGTTGAACGAGTGTAAGCAATTGCCTCAAGATCCTATAAACTGCTTCATTTTAAGAATGAAGTCACACTGCAAGACCTATATGCCTGTAAGAGTGCACCATAACCCTACTAACCCTTTTTTTTTTAATTCAATTTTGCAACCGCTGTTTCATACCATCCGACTCTAACTAGTGTTATTTATGATCATGCGTGTGTATCTTAAATTTTGGATGGTTGTTTGTTTTGTATTGTTTCAATGTATGTACATACTGAAGTTCAATAAAATCTGCATTGTAGTTCTGAATATAATAGGCCAAACCTGAAAATTCTCTTAATTTCTTACGCCAGTATATTTAAATTTTAGAATTTTTCCATTGAATACCAATATCCTGAGAAAATAAGGTATATTTGTTAAAAAGGTTTCCTGAATTACGCAAGTTGCATGAATTCAGACTTCTCCTTGTTGTGAAAAATATTTTTAGTTACCAGTTTAAGGATTAACAAAGCGTATTTATTAAGTGTATAGGCTTCAACGAGATTACGGCTCGTCCAGATTTACTAAACTACCAATTAGAGCGAATAAATCTGTACGAACTTGCAATTCAGTTAATCTTTAAACTGATATAGCTAAAAATATTTTTCACAACAGTGGCAAGTCTGAAGTCATGTAAGTCGTAGCAATTCAGAAAACTTTTTTGAATCGATACTTGATTTTACTGGGAAACGGATGCAAACCTGTGAAATCCTGAAACGTTCCATAGAAATAATCAGAAGCGTTTTGGAATCTTTTTACCGTGTGCTACTTAAAATCTCCTTAAGTTTTCTCTGAAGGTTCCAGAAACACGACTGGATTTAACCGGGGAGATTTCTGCATCAATTAAAAATATTCAAGGATATTTTCAGGAAGGTTACATTTAGGACTTATAGCGAAAAACGTTCCCGTTTTTTGCAAAATATGATACTGGCAGAAATCGGGCTGCTCACTATTTTCCAGCACCGTTTCTGAATAGTTTTCACAGTGAAGACTTTGATTTTAAACAATATTTCACTAAATGTCTGGTTCTTTTTTAATATTATTTTTTTTAATAAAATAAAGAGAATGAAGTGATACTTTAAATTGTTCTAAGAGACACTCAATGTTAACCTTATGTTTGTATTTTTCCCTCGCTATGTATGAATGTATAAACCGGAATAATACAAATTGACACAGTTTCATTTTGTGTCTTATATTTTCTGAGCACTGTTCATAAATCTCTTCTTCAGATTACAAGGTCCGGAGCGGAGAAAAAGTAAATCAATCACATTAGAAGGTCTTCGTTCCAAAAAGAGAGCGAAATTCTAAGAACAGAGAAAACTACTTTCGCACGACCTAACCATTACCTGTAGTCTAACGAGAAAGAGTGAGAGATTGAGAGAAAAAAAATCCAGGAAGTTAGTGAAGTAACTCATGGGCTTGGTTTCACGCCAGTTATTGTTGTAGCAACAGCGAAGGTTGGTTGAAGTTATGTCTTGTTTTGACTTGCAAATTCGGTTCTTCTTACCACAGTGTTCGCTCGCTTCTGCCACGGAGTTTAGTGGTGAGAGTTGTTAAAAATGTCAAAGGGTTTTGAGTAAATGGGGTAAAGGATAGGCCATGCCCAGAAGCAGGCAATAAATCATTCCCTTGTGGAGATTCTCATACCGTTGTTAAGTTACTTGACAGCACTGAAGGAGTTTTGTTGGATGAGAAGAAAAATGTGTTAGGGAGTCTAACGAAGAGGAGGTTGTAAAATGTGCTAAGTGTTGCAGTTTACTCGCTTTGTTTGTGGTGTGAAACGTATGAGTGAGAGAAAAATGATCCTTTGAAAACCCCTTTGAGTACCATAGCTTTGAAGTAGAATATTGAAGGCTGCAGTGTTTAAAAATACAATGTGTGTTTTCTAAAAATAACTTTTTTTTTTTGCTGATATTAAGATTCTAGTAGCTCAATGACATGAAAAAAAAAATCTTAATATATAAAAATCTTCTGTGCGGACGTTTGTCACCATAAGGCTTTTTAACGGTTGGATCGATTTTGATCAAATTTTTGCGTGTAATTAAGTTGTGGCAAGCATAGTTTCGAAGCGCGATGGATCGAATCGGAAACGTTTTTGTTAATTAATTAATTAATTTAAACATTGGATGGTTATATCTCCCGAATGATTAATATTTATTTTAACCTATTGTTGAGCGAGAATTGAAATAAATATTTAACCCGTTGCCAAAGGACAATACGAAAGCCAGCTCCGTTTATTGTAATGAAATTTCCTACTGTGATATGTCAACTGAGAATAGATAAAACGTAGAGAGTGAAGCCTTCACATTTCTTGAAAGCAGCGATTTTAGGTCCAGTGATTAGTGCAAGGTTCACGCAAAACGTGTATTCTGTCGTCGTAGTTGAACCATGTGACCGGATCGGTGCTTTAGGTTTTCCAAACCAAATGATCAGAAAGTACCGTACCTAGCAACATTTGTTTCTCAACTGAAATCCATCTGAGTTTTGGCACCAATTTCAGGAATACTTCAAAGATTATCTAACTAATCAGTACATTATGATGGAATTTAAAGACGAAACAAATTTTATTTTCGTCCAGATAAATTACAACAGGGTAGTTCTGTACACAAAAGATCAGTGCAGTGGATGATCGTTATCTTTGGTGGAAAGAACAAATTAGGCAATATATAAAGCTTAAAAAGTTTTGGTTCAAAAGATCGGACCACTAATCGGTCGGAGTTGGCTTCTCTTACTGATCGGCTGAATTACAGTAACGTGGTGGCTTGGCGACTATGGCTATAAACAATAGAGTTGCACGATCATTTGTTTACATTTTAAAGATACTGTTAATGTAATTTATTGTATTTTTTGTTTATTTGGTGAAGTATTTCAAATTGCAAAGAATTGTTTTTCGTTTTTAAAGAGTCTTTAGTTATTTTAGTTGAAGACTGTGTTTATTTTACATTGGGAGGGGGGGGGAGGGATGAGTAATTTTCGCTTATTTAGAGAACTGTTTTTACCTTTATCATTTTTCTAAACGATATCCTTTCGATTGTTTTATTCTTTTTCATATGGGGGATGTTGCAGCGGGATTTCCCATTTATTCTAGATGGGTAGTTAGATTTTTACACTTAATATCTGAGGACGCTTTTTATCCTTTGAGTGTGGCTGAAGGAACAAACCATCAAGCACGGGAGAAAAATAGTTAATAAAACAACTGCTCAGTGAGTATTAGATAAATTAAGTTGTAATAAATATACGCATTCTGACACCATAGCAGCTTAAAACATTTTTTTAACTTATTTTTTTCAACAGAACGGTTTAAACACTTGATAGTTCATTGAAATTTTTTAACTTTTCAATTCACAAAGTTTGAAAAAAAACAACGTCTGTCGGGTCCTCTAGTATAATTCATAAATTTTGTACCTCAGAGTCAGACTTATGTGAGTCCAAAAATTGTGATTTTCAGTTTATTAGTGCATTGTAGAGAAGCCTATTCCACATCGAGCCATGTGAACGTATGTAAAAAAAAATCCTTTTCATTTTTTTTTTTACCAGAGTTAAAAAAAAAAAAAAAAAAAAAAAAAAAAACGTCTCATCATTTGCTTGAGCCAGAAAATTTTTTTAACTCTCCAGTAAAATTATCATCATGTTACTTAACGCCTTCAGGTTCTGAGATTTAGAATTATTCTTGAGATTAGGGGACGAATGTATCCCATAATAGTCCATAAAGGCCTTATTATAGTACAAAAAAGATACTATTAAAAAGTTTTTGAGCCTTGATTTTTGGACATCAACGTAGATGCGAACTTAAACAAATTAATCACGCCAAAAGTTAACCGTAAAATAATGTCCCATAATGGTCCTTAAAGGATTATTGTCTTTAAAAAAACTGTTTTTTCTTACCACAGTTTCGTTTTCAGGTCAACAAAGATTGTTTCTTCTTCGAAAACAGGACCTTTTCAGTACGTAACGAAAAGGTTATCGGATAGAGGAAAATATCTTAATGCTAAAAGCCCCTGCCTAAGAAAAAATTAACTTTTTCTAAGTCTTGAGGGAGAATGCTTCCAACCAAATGTATGAATTTTTATTTGTCCATAGTTTACAATTTCACCACCTCTGGATTAGTATAGTCTACACATACTAAATGACATAATCAGAATTTTTTTCTTAGGAGGAAGAGGGGGGAGGGGGAGTACGATGGTACAAAAAAAAACGTTTTTTCAGCTAGAATCCAGGACACCCCCTATTTTTTTAGACTTACTAATAGTATTATGCTGTAAAAGTTTTAGCTTCTAACTCAAATTTTAAGAGGGGGCTCAATGACCCCTTCATTTAACATTAGCCGTAGCATAGAAAATGCCACAAATTTTGAAATATTTAATTTTCCGGCTGTTTTTTAGTAAATAATTATTTTAAAACAATGTATATGCATATTACTAGTGTATATGATAATGTGTAGCATTGCTTTTTCAGTCCGATATATTTTGTTAACCCCCCTCCCCTTACGTTTGAAGCTTGGGGGAGGGGGTTGAGCACCCTCTTTCAGTTAAAATAGGAAGCTAAAATTCCACCCGTTAATTTCTATCCACAAGTCTGAAAATATTGAAGGGTGTCCTGTAATCTAGGATAAACTTTCTTTTTCAATATGTATTTTTGAACCACCCTAGGGGGGCTCAGTTATAGCACAGACATATGTATATGCATTAGGGTGGTCACAAAAAAATCGATTTTCGAATTTCTTCCGCGGCACCCCCCTAAAATGTGCCAATGGACTAGAAAACATGATTTTCAAAGTTTCAGCTCAATCCGATAATATTAACATGTGCCGCAGAGAGGCTAAAGTTACAAAAAACAGTGATTTTTAGCAAAAAATCGTAGTTTTACTTCTTTAAAACCAAAACTTTTCATCCTAGAAACTTCGTTCTGGTCTCATTTTATAGGAAATTTTACTCTCGTGATGAGTTATCTTATCCATTTTTTAAACAAAATTTATAGAATGGTACTTAGCATTTTTCAGGTCAGGTCTTGGAAGATATTATCAATAAGGAATTTTCATGCAAATACCTAAAAGCATTTCAATATTCAATTACATTTATTTGCTCTTTGGTGATTTTAATTTATCCATTAAAAGGCTTCATTTGGAAGTATTTAAAAAATTAAATGCAACACATTGCTGATTTAAAATAAAGGAATTTAGTAGTTCAGAAGAAGAAGCAGTGTTAAAATTACAAAAAAGAAAAGAAAAGAAAAAAAAAAATCGAATGTATTTTATTGCTTACACTGTTAAATTATACATCATTACGTTATTACTTTTCATTGAGAAGTTAAAGTGTAATGGCTTCGGTATGATATATTTTGATGAATGGAAAAAATGTGCCTGCATTCGGACATAACTTGTAATAGAAACTGTCGTTAGTTAGAAATTAGATTTACACCTGTTTCAGCTGTGCCATTGACAACCCTTTACTATCCCCAACTGTTTACTATCTTTTTAGCTTTTATTTAATATTGGTTTTCACACTATTCATCAAGATCAGTATTTAAAAATTTTGTATCGACTTCGAATCTCTTCAAAAAATTGTATATCTTAAAAAAGTTTGAGGAGAAATAAAAAAATCTACTTCTTTGTCCAATAGACTAAGCTTCTTTCAGATTGAGCTATGCTTTTGTATCCCTATCATCACAATCATCTTTATTATCTCCTACTTCGGTTTTTAATTTTGCAGCCTTCTTTGTTATGATCTTTTTTTTTTCTCCCTAAAGTGTCATCAGAAAAGGGAAATGCAACTTTGTCTGACTTCAGGGATACAAATGGTTAATTATTTTAGGTAGTTCTGTGCCTACATCATTTTCATAAATACTCTTGTATTGAACCAAAGATTTTACTAACTAACTTTAACATCTCGGTTGGGGCCAAAGCTGGATCGCAGACAATAAACCGTACTTTTCCGTAAATATTGTTAATAAACAACCAAATATCTTCAATACCTTTTATCTTTAAATCGATTGAGAAAAGCTCATCCCAGAGAAGACATATTTTTAAAGAGTATATGAGGCAGTGGAGAAGCAAAGGAACGTAATTGCCAAAATTAAAATTTTCGCGATAATCATTACAAATAATAGGGGAACGTCTCCTCTGCTTAGGGACAAGAGATGGTACTAGTAGCTCTAGTAGGGGCTATTATATAGCATCATTTAGAAAAACAGTTCAATGAAAGTCTACCTAGGATCTGCACTTTAAACGCATTTTATAAGGAACTTTAAAAAGTCCACTTACATCCCTTTGTGTCATATGGCCTTTGCCATCCATATTGTGTGATGAATAGCGCAGGGCACTCGAAAAGTAATATTGTTTGGAAAAAGACTCCCTAAAAAAGTTAAGCGAAGTGGAATGAACTTCTTATAGGCATCCCTAAGCTGCTACTGTTTTTATTTCTGAAAAAGAAAGCTTGGAATTTACCTTGATTGCTTATTTTGTTTTTAATCTTCTATACTTGCTTTGAATTGCTTCTTATCTATATCATTCATCCTGAAATTCTTGAAAAATATCTGGTTGAGGACTAGTGGACGTACCTACTTTTCAAATCAAACCTCCTTTCAACCCAACTTCTAAGATGTGGTAGCAACAAGCTAAATACAAAAACTTTTTCTGTAACCAACTGTACTCACAAAACGCAGGTTTGTACTGCAGAAAGGAGCCATAAAACGACTGTCATTTTAACTAAAGACCTATTAAGTCCTCGTCTAAGAACACTGGCCACTATCCTGGGAATCGTAGTTTTCCTTTCTCTGGTGGGTTGAAAACCTACAAGACTGGGATTTTTAAGCTATTGTTTAGCCCTGACCACGGAGGAGGAAAGCAACGTTCCGTATTTATGGCCTCTACAGCTAATTTCATAAGTTTTACATGCAGTTGTTTGTTTTAGTTTTGATTTTTAGTGACATAACTATAGTACAGTGAAATCCTGTTACAACGAACTTCAAATGACCAGAAATTTTCTTCGTTGTAACGAGGTTTTAGTAGAAACGAAATACAAGCAACGTAATGGAAAACAAATCGGAGCTGAAAATTTCTTTCTTTGAAACAGATATTTCGTTGTATCGGTATTCGTTGTAACGGGATTTCACTGCATATATTTCTGATAATATTGCTGTTGCTGTGATAGCTTAACATTGTAAGGCAGTTACAACCATTAACTAAAAGAAGCAATACAATTTAGATTATAATGATTCGTTCTTTTTACGCGATTTTGAGGATATTAGCTACGACCTGTCTTGAAAACTCCTGAATAATGTTCAATAAATTTTTACAAGAATTTAGATGAAATTAGACTTAAAGAGAATAAAATTCCCTATAAAATGAGACCAGAACGAAGTTTCTAGAATGAATAGTTTTGGTTTTACAGATGAAAAACAGCGATTTTTTGGTAAAAATTGCCATTTTTCGTAACTTTAGCCTCTTTACGGCACGTGGTAATATCATCGAAATGACTTAAAACTTTGCAAATCACATTTTCTAGTATATTGGCACATTTTAGGGGGGTGCCTCAAAAGATTAGTTGAAAAAAGTTTTTCCCCATGTACCTTGTGACCACCCTAATATGCATACATGCATACATATGTATTTATATGAATTTTTCAAATTCTTCATGGGTATTATAACCTTCCTATGCCCCATCCGCCTATTCGTTGTGCTGCTTAGTAGCACACATACACAGTGGAGTGTGTCTGTGTGTGCTATTGAAAGGAGATTTGAATCAGAGCATATATCAAGTGTTTAGTATCAAAACCAGTTCAATCCATGATTTTTCAAAGTTTTTTCTTACATAATTTGATGCTTTGTCGATACTATCAATCAACAAAGTGATTTTGAACTAATTCCTTTTAATCAGAAAAACGCTGCAAAAAAAACACATTTTATTTAAAAACCGGCTCAATCCATAGCTCTACTGAGCAATCTTGTAAAAACGCACGGAAAATCAGCAATATTATTGCAATAAAATGCTTATCAATTCACACTTTTGATTTTGTAGGCAAATTAATGCATGGCATAAAGTTAACTGTCACATGAATTGTATTGGAATTTAAAATAAAATTTTTTAAAAACCTGCTTAATTCAAAACCAGCTCAACTGCTAGTTTAAAAAAGAAGACAAAAAATGAAGTCTCACGCCAAAGGTTATACAAACGAAAATTAATTCCCTTGGAAAAATTAAGCGATCAGAATGTGAAACGCTTTTAGTTTCTCCTGTATTTCTTTGAAATGTGAATTGAGCTGGTTTTTGATACTAAAGCCTTAAATCAATGTTAATTTTAATTTTTTATCTGCTTTAACACATAGAATGGCTTTATTTTGTGAAAAAATTCTTTGGTGGTACGATTCACCATATATCTGACAGAGAAAATTCAACACAAAAATTTCATACTTTTAATATACCTGACAAACAGCATCATTTTCCATACGAACAATACCCCATGTATGTCAGCAGAAACAATCATTCCCGAAGAGAAAATTACGAGTGTAACTTATCGGTGATTCCGATCTTAACTAGATTCTTAAAAGCAGCGAAAAAGACTGGGCCATTAAATGTGTTCTTCTTTTATATTTGTAAGCAATAAATCTTTATTTATTCCATATACTTGTCATTATTTCAATACTTCTAGAAACGCATTGACAACAAATTTCTACTTCACCCTGCGTGTTTTGATTGGTTTTCGCTCAATGGAATTGATCAAGTTTCCCCTGCGGCAAATCAGGTGCTCGAATGCCATTTACTAAGAAAACGTTTGTTCGTTTCGAAATTGCCTTACACCCTTTTGCCCAAATCAGAGCTAGATCTAAACTTTATAGATAATGTGCTTAACCTATATAATGCGCGTGGGACACGTGTAACTAAACTAGATTACTTCTAAGTTACATCTTTCATTTTTAACCGAACCACCATACATTATTTGGTATTGTTACTGTTCAACGAATTTGGACTTTTTTTTCCTGTCGTTTAAGTAAAAGTATGGGATTCTGTAAAAAAAAAATTGAAAACGCTTGTTCGTTTCGAACTTGCATTACACCCTTTTGTACAAATCAGAGCTAGGCCTAAACTTAATAGATAATGCTCTTAACCTATATAACGTTCATGGGACACGTGTAACAAGTTACATCTTTCACTTTTAACCGAAATACCACACATTATTTGGTATTGTTTCTGTTCAACGAATTCGAACTTTTTTCCCCCGTACTTAAGTAAAACTATGGTATTCTCTAAAAAAAAAATTAAAAATGTTTGTTCGTTTCGAACTTGCATTACACCCTTTTGTCCAAATCAGAGCTAGATCTAAACTTTATAGATAATGTTCTTAACCTATACAACGTGCGTGGGACACGTGTAACTAAACTAGATTACTTCCAAGTTACATCTTTCATTTTTAACTGAACTACCATATTTATTTGGTACTGTTACTGTTCAACGAATTTGAACTTTTTTTTCTGTCCTTTAAGTGAAACTATGGGATTCTGTGTAAATATAAGGGGCTTAATTAGTTTATCAAAACCAAAATGGCCTATCACTTGCCATTTTTGCAAGAGATCTGCTTTGCATATGAGAAGAAGCGCACACCGGTTTGAATGCCAACTGAGACTGATTTTTTACCCGACTACGGCGAAGCCAAAAGGAAGGGTTATAATTTTAGCAATCTATTTGTGTTTGTATTAACGTATGTTCCACCGTAGCGCCCTAAGCCATTCATCCGATTTGATGAATAAGGTGTCCATCGATTCCTTATTATAGACTAAGTAACATAGGCTACATTTTAACCAACTTCAACGACAGAAAGAGATCGATTTTCCCTTGCAAATCTTGATTTTAACCGATTTTTTTAGAGCGGGTTTTAAATAAAGTTATTAGTAACATGATTAAGAGGGAAAAAGGGTAGGAATCAAGTTAGGTGTTAATTACTATTATAGTCTTATTAAGTAAGATCAATTTTTTTATAATTAAAGTTTTCTATCAGTTTGATATAATAGAAATGAATTAAATTCACCATTCTTGTATATTAAACTGAAATGCTTGCAAGTTAAGTGTGTATTACTCATGCCATTATTTTGTTGTCCATCACAGGTTAAAACGGAAAATATTAAAATAAAAGAAAACTTAAACTGAAACCCGACTACGACAAAAAACACTAAAATGTAAGAAACAAGGTAGGTTCTATTTGATATCATCGTCTTATTGAGTAAAACATGTCATTTGACAGGTTATATATTCCTATTTATTTAGTTCAATTGAAATCCTCTTTCACGTTCACATGAATAAAACTATAATTCAATTCAAATACTGTAGTCATGCGTCGATTAAAAAAAATAAAAAATAAAAAGAAACTAGTTGACAACACACGACAACGGCATCTGAATTGAACTTTAATGTTAATGTGAATGTGACAGAGGATTTCAAGAGAACTAAATAAATAGAATGTCTAAGACATCAAATGACATGTTTTACTCAATAAGATGAAGATATCAAGTAGACTCTACCTTGTTTCTTACCTTTTAGTGTTTTTTGCTGCAGTCGGGCTTCAGTTTTTAAGCTTTTTTTTTTTTTTTTTTTGCTTATGACAAACTCTGCATCGTTAAATGCTTCTTTGTTCAATTTGTGAACCAATAAAACCTTTTCTTTTACTTTTGTCTCACTGAAATTTCTGAATTTACTCTTGAACTGCAAGAAAATATCTCCTTCTCTGCTTAGAGCATATACAAATACTTTCACTTATCCCGCGAAAACGTTTGCATACATTGCTGTGAGCTGTGCTATACAAATAGATCGATAAATATAGGAAATTTCGATGCACGCCATGAAGGAATAATTATATTTTACAAAGAAGTTTCGTAAAATGAAAATTTATATTGACAAATAAAGATTGATAAATGAAGTTATAGATAGAGACATAGTTAGATAGATATATGTAGTTAGAGGTAGACTGATTAATCTTGAAATAGATTCGTAGGGTAAACATTAATAAATATAGGGAAATAGGTCTATAGCTAGATATAGATTGATAGACATTCATGACAGTGCATGGATAAGTATAGAGATGTTATATAAATATGGAGATAGATACAGAGATAGACATTTGTGGATTTATAGTTAGGTAGATATACATAAATATATAGATACATAGATAGATACATTGATAGACATTTGTAGATTGATATCTATGTAGATAGATAGATTCAGAGATAGACATTAGTAGATTGACAACTATGTAGATAGATATATACAGAGATAAATTCAAATGGATAGATAGATGTACAAAGAAATAGATATTTATTGAAGTATTTTTATACCGTGGGCAAAATTTATCTAAGCAGTGGTCGAAGGCTGCATTCTTGAAGCAAAACGGCAAAAGCAATGATGAGCGAATTGCGCTAACAGGTGGACTTTCAGCCGTCGAAGGTTTCTCTCCAATGTAAAGAATAAGTTTTAATGATACTATTTTTTATAACTTCTTCCCAAGGTCGGAATATTTTTTTTTTACAATAGTGTAGGAATTATTCTCAATTATCCTGGTCTAGTGTTAATGCGTAAACCACTTCCAATCGATTCAAACAGAACGTACTTTTTGAAGGTCGAGTATTATTTTAAATGTTGGAACCACATCAGCGTCCTATGCGCAAAAGAACAAAAAATATTAAAATGATAATGAAAACGATCTCTCAATCATAGTTCAAACAAAAGGTGTTATGCTCAGAATGCCATCTCCTTAAAAAGAAATTAGAGCCCTCGCAATTTTACACGTTTCAGTTAATTGAAACACGTAAAATGAAACATAAGACTGTGGCTATTGCTTACAAATGAAGACCTTAATCCTCCAGAAGGTTAATTGCTGCTACGGCCTTTGCAATGAATCAAAAGATCCCCTCTTTGTATAGATAACAATGAATTAGATTTCAAGCGGCAGTAGTCCTTACAGCTCACTATTTGCGTGCATCACTTACAGGGGTACTTTGAGATTTTACGAACGAATTAAAAAGGGTAATAATTAGTTCGATAAGAAATGCGAAACATATTCATTAAAAGCACGATTTTTTTAGAATTTAAAAAAGTTATGACTTGAATGACTGTTATAGTTATTTGCGGGAGTAAAAGCAAAAATTATTCGTAAGAAGCAAAGCGTACTTACTACTACAGGAAACTAAAAAACCTCCCGTCAAGGTATGACGGGTGAAAATTGCTTCTACATTTGAACGTTGCAATTGCCTGTTTGGTGATATTTCGACAGATGATATTTTTACCTTAACTTCAGTGGATGATTCACCCTAAACTCCAGTAGATAGCTCTCATTGTAGACCACTTTTTCTTTCCTTCATTCTCCTAAAATGCCAGTCTTACCATTAAAACAGTTGAGCTACCAGATCCAGTTCAAGCTTGTTAAAGCAAAGTATTTCCCTGCATGTCAAACATTACCAAAAAATATTATCAAATTATCATGCTGTGGTGCAAATTTCATTGGGGATGACGTCAGGAGCGTTATTCGATCAGTGAATTCGCTATTATATATATGAGGATGCCTAGTTTGTCACATCACGCTAAAACTGCAGAGCAACGATTTAAAAGCAATTTAAAAAAAGAAGGAATGACATAAGATATAAATTCGTAAAGAAATCAAATTCTCTTAAATAAAATAAGTATGACGTGCATTATTTTCTACTCGTTTAGAATGAGATCTTTGTTGACCTATTGAAATTTTATTTAAAACCTATTTTATGGTAATTGGCCAACCCTACGTTTTTTTCGCCATCTTTACACTTTTTTTCGATTTACATTTAAGGTTTCGGTAAATTTTGACATTAATTCACCATGATGCCTTTATGGCTTGATGAGGACCGTTTTTTTGAAGGTGCGAAAGACGTCTCCTCTTTTGTATGATTTTGACAGCTTCTGCCTCTTTTCCAGAACTACCAAAATCATCAACTGCTCAATCTTGTTTTTATTATTATTTTTATTTTTATATATATAACTATTTTATTTGGTAGCAAATTTTTCTTTAATTTGTTCCTAGTTTTTTCTTTTCTTTTTTGGTTATTTAAGATGGTAAAACTTATTGATTTTTTGAAATCTTTCGCAACAAAACGGTGTATTAGTCTTTTGCATTATGTTCTGTTTTTTTTTTTTTCTGAGTTCCATTTGTCTAGTGAATAATTTTAGTCAATAGTCAACGCTCTTCAGAACGACCCCCTTTTACTGCGACCCTTTCGTTATAGTGGTCGATGCATGAAGTCCTGTTCCCCATGCCATAGATGTAATATCATTTTAACGTTCATTACAGCGTCCAAATTGAACCGTTCATTCCAATATAACGTCTGAAATTATATTTATATTTATTTTCTTTCGTCATCCTGAGGACTAACTATTCGAAAACCAATGTCGAATCATTTTATGCTTTTAAGTTTAAACTTGAACATTTCAGTAGTGGCCATCTGACATTCTCCCTTCCGAAGTATTTACATTACTTACTTTAAGCTCAAATCACTGAAGAATAAAATTGATATAACATGTAGTTTCATTAAGTACCAAGAAAAAATCACATTATTATTGTTCATTTCTTTCTTTCAAGTACTAAAGTAAACTTGAAGTGACCACTACTGGTGTTTTACCTTATGCCATTTTTTTCTTGTTGATAGTATACATAATTAAATGCGTACAATAAAGTTATCAAACGAACTGCGAAAACAAATCGTTACACAGTTGTATAATTTTTCATCGACAAAAACACATTTATTTTATTATTTTGGAGCAGTCAAAGATACCGAGGAAAAAAACCATTGGTCCCGTCTCATTCAGTGTTCTACAAAATTCAATAAGGAGTTCAAACCTTATTTGACCTCAGATAAGATTATCAAATGCATTAATTTCTTTATTCATGTCAAAACATTCTTATTATTAAAGATAAAAAATCGATACCTGTTAAAGAATGGCTGGAAAGGACGGCTTGCCTCTACGCTTAAAATTCTGTAAACATGCTGGCGAAATCAATTACCTCGTGTCTTGCTTTGACTAGATGGTAATAAATGAGTTTTTGCAAGAGAAAATTGATAGCAATATTATGGAAAGACCGTTTTTGAACTCTTTCAAAAGAATACTATCATCTGAAGCTTTACTAATCGTCATTCGAAGTTTGAATTGAAAGTAAGATCGTTGGCATTCTTTGCTTCTTAAAAGAGTTAATACATTGTTATACTCCTATTTTTGAATTGGACCGTTTAAATCAAAAACCAGTAAGTGAAAAACTCTAAAATTTAAAAAAAGCTCTTTTACCTTCGTATTAAAATTTTTCTATTAGGATAACAGTGTTTTGAACTAAAAGGGATGCTTATTTAGATATTTTTTTTCGATTAACGATGTTGCAACAATCATTGAATAATTTAATATGGTGACATAGAGGTTTTCCTAAAATCTGCAATTCAATCGTTTGACTGGTTTTTGAAATAAACTATTCAATTAATAGGCCAGTGCCAATAGCTTTGAAAATAGTAAAAAGTCGAAAAAATTTAGAACAGGATAAAACCAGTTAGAAAGGTAAGAAGATCTAATAACAATAATAGGAAAAATAAATTACGGGCGAGCTGAGTTCGGGAAGGGGGTGTAGGGGGGTTTAAGGGGGGAAAACGATTTACCACGATTTCCGGAAAAACTAAGAGTCCTATCGAAAAAAACTAAAATACAAAGTTGTCGGTAATAAAAAGATCTACAACTTTTATACTTGCACTTTTTTTCTATAACCTCAAAATTTATGCGAAAAATTCAAAAAACCGACTTTTTGGTTTTTTATTTTTATCTCCCACAAAAAAAAAATTTTTTCACTAAATTTAATGAAAAGTTATCTTATTATGTCCCAAAGACACTGTAATGTTTTGGATTTAAAATATTTATTTTTTTCCCCTTATTTTGATTTAATATTAAAAAAGCATCAGAATTTTCAATCAAAAAATCTCACGTCAAAATATCTGATTTTTTTTAAAAATTCGGAGCAAGTTTTTTTTTTTTTTGTTGGAATCTCTAAATTTAATGGTATAAAAAACAATATACCATACTATGGAAACTTTTCGCAAAAAATGAAGAAAATCAAAAACATCGAATTTGAAAAAAAAAAGTCATAAGTATGTAAAAATTTTAAGCTTTTTATTAAAATGTACACTTTAATTACTCGAAAACTGAAATTTCCCATGTTACATTGACACAAACTGAAAATAAAAATATACTACAATAATTAAAAATCAAGCTACAGCATGCGTTTGTGTTACCCTTCTGATCTACCATTAACGGTGAATATAGTACCCCCTTTAATTTTTAGGAGTTACGAATAGCAAGCTACACTGTAGCAAGAGATTGGGGCTGGAAACAACATCTCACGGGCATTATGCCCAAATTGACCGAAAAAGAATTAATTCCAGAAATATTGCTGAAAACTATTTGTTGCAGCTGTGAAACTGGATGCAACAGTCTAAAATGTGGATGCCGAAAACATGGTTTAAAGTCTATGTTCAAATTTTCACGGTTCTGAAAAATGCGCCCATGTGGAAGTAAAAACCTACGAGGAAGTTAATGATTTAGATGAAATTGGGGATAAAGAACTAATGCAGACTGGAAAAATTATTGGATATGAAGATGATGATGGTCTAGAAAATTTCGAAGATCTACTGGAAACAAGAACAATAGTTGAGCATAACAATGAAAAAAAGCCATCAAAGAAGCGAAAACTAATGGATAAGTAAAGGATGTGATTATAGTTAACGATTAAGTATTGATAAATAACAAAATAATAAAGCGTTTTGTTAAAATGAATGAAGTATTTTTTAAACGAAATAAATGTTCTATACTTTTTTTGTGTAATTAAAGTGCAAATTTTAATAAATAGCTTAAAATTTTTAGTTATGACTTTTTTTTTCTTTTCAAATTCGAGTTTTTTGATTTTCTTCATTTTTTTCGAAAAGCTTCCATAGTATTGTATATTGTTTTTATACCATCAAAAAGTAGAGATTCCAACAAAAAAAACTTGATCTGATTTTTTTTTTAAATCAGATATTTTGACGTGAGATTTTTTGATTGACAATTCTGATGCTTTCTTACAACTGAATCAAAATAAGGTGAAAAAATAAATATTTTGAATCCAAAAAAAAAAAAAAAAAACAGTGTATTTGGGACATAATAAGGTATGAAGTTATAAGGTATAAGGTATTTTTTTTCATTAAATTTAGTGAAAAAAAATTTTTTTTTGTGGGAGATAAAAATAAAAAACCAAAAAAGTCGGTTTTTTGAATTTTTCGCATAAATTTTGAGGTTATGTAAAAAAAGTGCAAATACAAAAGTTGTAGATCTTTTTATTGCCAACAACTTTGTAATTTAGTTTTTTTCGATAGGACTCTTAGTTTTTCCGGAAATCGTGGTAAACCGTTTCCCCCCACCCCTTAAACCCCCCTACACCCCCCTTCCCGAACTCAGCTCGCCCGTAATTTATTTTTCCTATTAATGTTATTAGTTTCTTACCTTTCGAACTGGTTTTATCCTGTTCTAAATTTTTTTGGTCTCAAACATTATTGGCACTGATCTATAAGCTAAATCTATGGTCGATTTTGTATCAATTCGCTTTTTCTATATTATTGTGTAGTCTCTCTCTCTCTCTGTCCTCTTTAGAGAGCAATGGTGAGATGAACTTGTGAGGAAGTCGCATAAGTTTAATTGGTCACGTGGAGTTATGTTATAATGTTGATTTGGAGAAAAAAAGTACAGTGATGATCATAGCCCCTTCAAACATTTAGAAATACTGCAGCATTCTCAGAAGGCAGACATACATAGCCCGATCGGTTGGTTAGATGCTCGGTTCATGGTTAAAAGGTGGCAGGTTCAATACATGATGAGCGTTTAACAGTGACTCCAGGTAAAACTCTCGTATACACAGTCTCCGAAGTTATTGTTAAAGATCAATACATCTGGGAGTACTGGAACAGGCACTGCTCAGCTCTTTGTCAGAATTCAACAAGCTGAGCTGTCTTTAGGGCTCCACCCAACCAATAAACCACATCCGTGGTAGACACGAGATCTTTGGGGTGTCAAGCACGTTAAATTCATACTTTTTTTAGGCTCCTTCTTTTAGAAATGATATCATATTTTGTTTGGATGTTTAAGGCTCTCATCTTCGTAATCATTAAGGAGTCTTTTTAGCTTAAATATGCTCGAGAAATCACCGTAGTACACGACAGTAGCAGAACCTCTACCTCTCATCTCCACTTGAAATGTTACCGTTGCAAGCAGCGCCCCCGGTTGTAAACCTATTATTTTTTACGTAACAAAATTGCCATAAGTTTTCCTCTTCAATTTTGCACATAACCTTAAAATCAATTAATTAATTTTAAATAATTAATTACCGATGTGCGTAGCGTAACTCTATGTTCTTTCATATCCCCTTGGTACAAGAACCTAAACCAAGTTCAAGAGCTCATGCCACAATAGCAGTAAGACAGTCTCCCCTTTATTCAACGGTTGCCCCACAGAGGCATCAATACAGTCAATGATATGAGGCGATAACACAGCAATGATAATTTGCTTGTCTCATCACATTTCTATTGAAGGTTAGACTTCTTACTTGGCCTGTTCCAAAACCAGATACAGTAAAAACCTTTTTTTTTTTTTTCAGTTACAAAATTAGTTTTATGTCGTATATATCAATCCCTATAAGTTAACCGCTAAAGTTAGCACCGCAAGTGGTCAACTTACACAGGGTTCTGCAGTCTGAGCAAATCTAGGGCAAGTGCACTGCAGGGACATTCCAGGACACTTAGCAGCGTACCACGTATGAACTGGTGGAATCCTCCAAGACGTGAATAAAAACAGGCAATAAACCTCAGATGCTCGTAACTTGGCGGAAGAGACAGTGCCGTAACTTCCTCAACATAAATACAGGTAGTTATCAAAATAATGGAAACACCTGTGAATAAAAGTGACATTTTTGAATGTGCTTCGTACGTTATAAAGAATAAAACTAGATATCTGTTTTTTTTTTTTTTTTTTTTTTTAAATAAATAACAATGTACATATTCTGGTAGTATATGGTGGATTGACTGAAATTCTGGACGTTTTGGATTTGTTTCAAGCGCGGGAAATATCGGATCTCTCAAATTTTAAAAGAGGCCAAATTGTTGGAGCGCGTCTAACTGAAGCAAGTGTATATGAAACATCTCAACTTTTTGGTGTTTCTAGAGGTACATTATCTAAAGTCATGACAGCATCACGCAGCGCGGTAAGACAAGCTCGGCAAAGCAAAATAGTGGACTCAAAGAGAAGCTTAGTACAAGAAACCGACGGTATTGAAGAGGATTATAATGTCTAAAAACGAACAATATCAGCAAAAATCACCAGAGAACTTAATTACCATCTGGATTCACCAGTGTGAGTGTTTAGAGTCAGAAGGCACCTTTATCAACAGAACATTTATGGCAGAGTAGCGATTCCCAACACACTTGTCACAGAGTGATTCCATTGTTTTGATAACTACCTGTATATAATACTTAATTTGTTCTCGGGAAATGAGAACATCGCGACTATAAAAAATCCCACCCATAGCATCCAAAATGTTTTTCTGTGGAAATTTGATAATAAATGATTTCTCGTAATTACACGAGATTTATTTGATTGAGACTGATAATGTATCAAAGCATTTTTTAAAAAGTCACCCAGACCAATAATTTCTGAGAATAAATAACAACCTAAATGAAATGTAATAATGATACAAATTAAACGTCAAAACGGTCAATTATTGAATAATGTGGCCTAATGCACATAAAAAAATTGCCATTTTTTTCTGTTTCTTTCGAATGTTACACTTTCACTTCCTACTCAGATCATTAGGAACAGGTAGTGGGGTCTCTTCAACAAACACTCCTCTCGCGTCAAAATGGAACAGATTTTAATAGCCCATAATTACCCTCGTGATGAGTGACCACACGTGACCAGTGGGAACGAAATCGGTCGTCGCGCCTCAACGGCGACATTTAACTTTGGCGCAATCGTAAGATTTTTTTTAAAAATGAGCATGTAAATGGGACATGGATGAAGAAAAAGATGGTGTCAAACTTGCTGATTAAATTGCGTAAAAATTGTTTAATTAAGATCTTATTCTGATTATCATAATAAGAGTCTATTGTATTCAATGTTTAGATAGCAAGAAGTAAGAAGATTTTTTTTAAGCTTGCGTTTTAGTAATTGATCTAGCTCCGGTTTATAAAAACAACGGTGTTTTCTTTCTCTTTCTTTTTTTTTTTTAATACGTATGCTAATAGGTCTTCCACAAAGAGAAATTGTGTTGTAATAGGGTCGTTTCCAAAATTTTAAAAGCATTTTTTCGGAAAGAGCATGCTTAAAAACATAGGATCTGACCACTTTTTAAATAATTTGTTTAAGTTTAATATTTTTAAAAAAATACTTAAATCGGAGCGCTTTTATTGTTTACGGCTTCTGCCTATGACATCACAAATGATGAAATGCCATTCCGTGTTGCCATTCACAGTACAAAATATTTATTTTGCATCTTTACTCACGTGTATTGCAAACGATATGGTTGACAGCAAGCGTAGAGCGCAATTTTAATTCGCTTGTTGATTATCATAACGTGGAAACGTGATAGAAAGATGCGCCAAAGAGCATCATTTGTGACGTCATCAAGACCATGCCTTGTTTGAAAAATCGGACACTTTAAAAAATTAATTAAAAAATAACTGTTGGGAAAATAAAAGTATTTTCTGTGTCCATGTTTTTTTTTTCTCATTCTATCAATTTCAAT
Source organism: Uloborus diversus (assembly GCF_026930045.1). Taxonomy (NCBI): domain Eukaryota; kingdom Metazoa; phylum Arthropoda; class Arachnida; order Araneae; family Uloboridae; genus Uloborus; species Uloborus diversus. The sequence continues at coordinate 84,229,888 of NC_072737.1, read as the reverse complement.
GACTAAAAGTAGTACTTTTAACTGAAGGAAACCACCCCATTGTTTCGTTAGGATTTCATCTGAATTACTATAATGAATCTGTACTTTATTCAGTGGTTTAGATTGGATGCATCTGTATTATGACTGCTGAAATCGTGTTGCCACTTACTCGTTGGTAAAACGAATTCGGGTTTCGTAAAAACATGTATACTCTCTGAAAGTTAAATACGTAAATGATTCATGATGGAAAAAAATTGTACTGTATTGCCTGGTTAAGTAGCAGTCTAATTTAGAGAGATTTTTTTTGACAGGGTGATCTGACCAGGAAATGAACATTTAAGCATAAATTCAATGTCAGCAATTCTTCATATCGTTAAAAACAAATTTTCTTAAATGTAGGTGTGATTATTAAAAAAGCGTGGGAAAACTTACACGGTTCGTCATCAAGATTTAGAAGCATTTATATGAAAAGTTTTGCATCAGTAAAAGAATGTGTTGAATACGGAATTTCTTGCTCCTCAAAAGCAATGGGGGAAAAGAGATTTTTCCCGAAAATTTTTCATTGCTTGAAGTGCAAATTTCTACCGATTTTTCGTTAACTCAAGTTTTAACTAGACATGGAATTTTCAATACATAATTGTGTCGTTTCAAGTTGGTGAACTGTGAATTTGTGTTTGTAGGAAAACTGATGGAAATGTAGAGCATATTCTTTTGAACTGCGAAGTACATAATAGTGCCAGAACTACTTTTAGGCAAAATTTAAGTAGTTTGTCCTGTTGTTGGTTTTTTATTGTTTCTGATCTTCTGAAGGGAACTGAGAGACTTGCTGCTTTTTTAGAAGCCAGGTTCAGAATTTTCTTCTGTGTTTGGTTTTGGTTGTTGCTATATTTTGTGCAGCTTTTATGTTTCTTTAGTTACTTTCTTGAATGTGTTCATGTTTTTGTTGGCTTTTGAGTTATTTTACGTACTTCTGTAAGCATCATGTTAAACTGTGTGGTGCATATGGAGTTTTTGAAACCTCTTAGAAAATTTTATAAAACGAGCTGATGTGTGCATCACATGACTTCTTTTTACTCCAATTTAATGCCATTTCCCCATTACTAGCAATTTTAATGTGATTCATTAGTTTACTCTCTAACTATCACCAACAGTGACCAAATTAAAACAGATTTTTTAAAAAAATCCGCCAAATTTGTCACGAAGTTGGCGAAAAAACTTGGCGACCAAAAGACTGGCGATATATTGCCAAGTGTCCGCCATATTATAGCACCACTTGAATCTACATCGAAATTAACAATGATTTCCCCTAAAAAAGGGGCAAGAGACTCCTTTAGAAACACCCGAATGCAACCAAAAGGGGAGGTGCACAACTAGACTCCACTAGGAGTCTATGTACCAAATTTCAACTTTCTAGGACTTACCGTTCTTGAGTTATGCGACATACATACGCACATACGCACATCCTCACATACACACATACATACATACATACGTACATACAGACGTCACGATAAAATTCGTTAATTAACTCGGGAATCGTCATTATGGATATTTCGCGTGTCTATACGTTCTTAGGCACTTATCCACGTGTGGTCGAGTCGAAAAAAAAAAACTCAATATTCATTCGTGGGTGAGTAAAATGGAAAATAAGATTGATTTTTGATTGAAAATGTTTTTGTGAATACAATACTTCCTTTTTTGTAAAAATAAATAAAAAAAATTTCGCGAATATAATACTTCTTTTTTTGTAAAAGGAAGTAAAAACAATGAACAAGCAAAATATTTTTTTCTCGTTTACTTTTTGGAACTGTCTAGTAGGAAGTTACTAATCCCAATTCATCTAAAAAAATCTGTTTAAATCTAATTATCAAAAAAACCTTTTCATTCACTGGGTGTTTTCGGTCACAGCGCGAACTACCTCAAATGTGTTAAATTTGTATCGCACGAAAGACTATTCGTGTTTATTACAATAGCATTAAGATTGCTTTGCTAAGATCTTTTTAATGTATTATTGTACAGTAGCCGCCGCTTATATGAATCGCGTTTGTTTTGATTCCATAAAGCGGATGATTCAATAAAACGGCTAATTCAGTAAAACTGGTTTTTTTCTGTTTTTGACAATTAGATTCATTAAAGCGGTTGATTCAATTTACCACTGATTCAATTAACCGGCGTCCACTGTACAATATATGCATACATAATATATGCTCAGTCAATTTGCACAGGTATGACATTTTTACCCGCATATTTGCACTTTACACCCATAATTTTGAACTTTTGCTTTTAATTGGGATATATTTGAAAATAAAGAACCATTATGTATCATAACATGAAGTAGCAGCGCTCTAAAACAAAATTGCACTTAAAAGATAATTATTTGTTCGTGTTGTGGGTGTGATCGTACGGTTACGCCCGCAACACGTACAAATACAAATCACTATTTTTCAAATGCAAAGAAACTTTTTAAAAAATTGATACTTCATATTATGATACGCTGTTTAAAAAAAATCCTGAAATTTTACGGTAAAAGTTACTGGCATCCATGTCGCCAGTAACTTTTACCGTAAAATCCAATTTACTGTAAAATGTTATATTAGAACAAACCAGAGTTAAAAAACGCAACGTGCGAGAAGCAGGTTCAAGCTTGGGACCTTCGTATTGGTAGGTGGCATTGCTGACTAAAATAACAGTCGGGACACATCGAATGAGGAGAAAAGTATTATCTGCTTCGCACCGTAATTTACGTGGTATATCAATTGGCGCTGCAGTCGTTTATTTTTTTTTTTCGGTATAATTTTCTGTAAAATTTTTTCTGTACTGTAAACACTCCATTTTACAGTAATATTTACCATAAAAATTTCCTGTATTTTTAACAGTGTTTATAATGGTTCTGTATATTCGAATACGGTGTTGTACATAAATGATATCACTCTTTTTGCAACATTTTGCCTCCTCCCCCTCGTCACAAAATGTCACACTTCACCTCAAACTATCCACTCCCTCCCCCACCCCCTTCTTTGTCACACATCTCACGCTATTTTTCAATTACATATTCTTGTAAAAAGGCGTGATGCCACATTTCTTGTTTTTTCCTCCAACCTCTCTCTTATCACAAATTGTCACAATTTCATGAACAAAAACCTTCACTGAGTGACATCATTTATGGACGGCTACTGTCTTATACAATTAAAAACTGAGCGTATCTATGTAGGTACCTATCTATGTATCTATCTATCTACCTATGTCCAAGTTACTTTTCTCGAACGCTAGTAAACTAACCATCGAACCAGGTATCGATATATGGAAAATTATCATATAAGCTTTGTGCTACAATATGATTAAAGTGAAAAACAACGTAAATAAAGCACAAATATTGGAGAAGATACAGCATATGGCTATTTCAAGGGTACAATGGAGCCTCTTCATCAGTGCAGAAAGCTCACCAACACAACCAAAAGTTACGAGAGAACTGACAAGAACCAAGTGGACACGGGTATTTATACCAAAGAGGGCCAACCAATAAGAATACAGGAACCAGACAACCAATCAGCGAACAGCACGTACACTCCGGGTTCAAAGCAAGGGGAGAGACAACTAATCAGCAGCCAGGAGACAAAAAGAGCGCGAGACACCGAAGAAACAGGAAAAGCAATTATAGAAATTGCTTCCAAACATCATGAAAAAATGGGTAGTGCTGGAAAAATCATTGACAAGAGAATGAGAATTTTTCCAAATATAGTAAGCTTCCCAAAAATCGAGGTCATAAACCGAAGAACATTTACAAATAATCTTTGTAGATGAAAAATGAAAACAGTGACCAGAAGTCCAACAATGCTGAGCGATAGAAGAACGAGATGGTAGTCTCTCCCCTTGCTTTGAGCCCGGAGTGTACGTGCTGTTCGCTGATTGGTTGTCTCGTTCCTGTATTCTTATTGGTTGTCCCTCTTTGGTATAAATACCCGTGTCCACTTGGTTCTTGTCAGTTCTCTCGCAACTTTTGGTTGTGTTGGTGAGTTTTCTGCACTGATGAAGAGGCTCCATTGTAGCCTTGAAATAGCTGTATGCTGTATCTTCTCCAATATTTGTGCTTTATTTACGTTGTTTTTCACTTTAATCAGGTATCGATAGATTCGTAATTTTACTGTCTTTATGTTTGGCTATTTAAAATAATCCTCCGATAATAGTTAGCGGATAGATCAATTGAAACTATTAATTATGACGCTTAGACTTCGAAATGAAATCCCTATTTTTTCGAAGGCTTTCCTCCATTCAAATTATTATTCAGTGCTTCATCTCAACTTTCCGTAACAAGGCTTTTATTAAAATTTGTACCGGTGAAGAAAATCATTGAGAATAAAGATCTGTTGCCATTTGTTTCTCGAATATGAGCAAATAAAATTCTGGCTTCTGTTTCGAGGTTTTTCCAGTAATCGGTGGATTCAAAATGTTTTCTTTTTGGTTATTTTACCACTATCTGCCGCAAAAATTTTACTTTTTTTTTAAATTTTTTTTATTTATATATTTTTTTTTATTTTAAAGTCTGATTGTTGAAAACGCGTCACTTGACATAGCTTCTACTTTCTAGGTAGACCGTGCAAAGCAGGACGATTCAGCTAGGACAAAAATTAAAAACTGAAATTCCGGAACATATGTGTGCAAAAATATCCCATTAATGCAAACGGATTGAGCAAATAACGCTGTGTTATATTCCTTGGTTAAGATTGTGTTCAGAGGGCGTTTTTTCTTTTCTCTTTTACCCTTCAAACGGACCATATTGTTTGTTTCTGTTCTGAAAATGTTTCCGGCTCATGTTCAATGAGACACATTTTGAACGCGACATTTCTAAACTGTACTCCGATGAAATGTAATACCCACTTTTTTTGTCTCGGGTTTCAAACCAAACGAAGGATGGGTCTGGCCCAGCAGTTTCCATCCTTATGAAGCCATTAATCCCAATTTAGGCAACGTACACACATCACGCACACTATTAATTCTCGAACGTCCACGCTCGCAGTTAATAGCTTCGTTTTTTAAAACCTCATTATTTAAAAGTGGCTCTGATTTACATAAGAAACCCGTTTTCGCTCTCTTTGATCGCAGGCCCACTTCAGTGATATGGGCTCTTTTTTTTTACTCCATTTCAGCTAATATGATTTTTTTGGGGGGGGGGGGGGACATTCTAAACTACAGAGCTATTGATGACTTTCAAGGTGTGCATTGATGACGTCAGCAGGAATTTCAAAAGTTTTAGCATTTTATGAAACTAATTCGTTCAAGAACCCGCTGTCATGAAAATTTATATCAAAAGCTGTATCTGCCATACTCAAAAAACTCATTAAGTAAGGGTAATTCCATTGCAGCAGACTAACAATCGTAGAAGGGAAAATGACTTTCCTGCTAAAAAAAAAAAAGCTTTAGATATTCATTCATTGGTGGTTATACATTGTGCATATGATGGAAGCCATGAAGTAAAGGTAGTTATTTTCTGCAAAATATTTAGTGTCAACCTCGTATATATATATATATATATATATATATATATATATATATATATATATATATATATATATATATATATATATATATATATATATATATATATATATATATATATATATATATATATATATTAGGGTGGTCCTTAGTTATATGGGAAATTTTTTTTTCGGAATTCAACAAGTGACGCCCCCTAGTTTTGTGACACTATAATAAAAAATAATCGGTGCTAAATTTGAACTCGATCGGTCAATAATAACACGTGCCCCTAGGACGTTGAACTTTAACACTTTTGATAATTTTCTCACAAATCTTCGAGTTTTTATTTCAGACCCCGCACATCGTATCTCCTATGTTTGCAAAATATTTTTACAGCGAGGTAGCACTAAAATTAATCTTTTTAACTACTTCATATCGTCTAAAGATTTTACATTGAATAAGAATGAAATAGTGCTTTAGAAACTTTACCTTAATTGTACGCTTTTCTCAATGTATCTCGATCGTGTGCATTTTTTTTTCCGATAGTCTTGGACTGTCTGTAAAATACTAAATTGCTTTTGTGACTCATATTTGGTAAATTGATTGTGAAATTTTTCGATTAATTATGCTCCTCTTTCAGTTGTATCATTCACAACTTTCAGCCTTTTAACGATATCTTTTCCCTTTAAATAGCTTCCTTCATTTTGCCATGAATCAGAATCAAATAGGAAAACATTTTTGGTGTTTGTAACTTATCAAACAGTTTTATTGACTCGTAATTGATTCTATAAAGAGGAAGATCTTTACTAAGAAAGTATTCCAAATCATCTACTGTTATCTGAAATTTTTTATACAGTCATTAGACACGTCTTCCTATTCAGCAAGCATTTTTTGAAGTAGTCTTTTCCTATCTTCAAAGTTAATTCCTTCATCCAATACGGACAAAGCTACTAGTTCATAACCTAAGTACCATAAATGATTTATGAATTTTTCAATCACTGCTTCTGCTGCATGTTTGTCATCATTTTGTACGCTGCAGGTTTTTTAGACACTAGGCTTTGTTAATTTAAAAAGCCTAGAATGGGTTGCTGCGAAAATCTATATCTTCATACAACATTTAACTGTGAAACAGCATTTACGGGCATTCTCTTCATGTTAGGTCAATTTAAATTGTTTCCTAAATATGTAAATATTCAAACAATAAATTCCTTTTGCCACCCATCTGGCTCACAGATAAGCTCCAGGTTGCCGAAAACATATCCCTGTAGGAAGGAGGACTTCACCAAGAAATATTATTACACGTTATGAAAATTAACTGTAATATTTCTTAATTCCGCTTTCTACGAACAATAAAATGTCATCAAATTCATCTTTTAGAATTTAAGTGGTATGTGTAATTTTTGAATTTTGAAGCGCTTAAATAATGGAATATCGAGTCTAGAACTAAGAAAGGCAAGAACTTCTTTAAAGACACTCTGCAGTACGATTTAAAGTGCATGATGATATCAATATAAATGCAATATATCACCGTTCAGGTTTTGCTCTAAAAAATTACATGCAATCATATACAACTGAAAAAATATCTCAGAAATTCTGGGTAGCTGTTCAACATTGGGAACTGAAGCTATCATGGTAAGCCTATCGGCGTTTTTTTCCAGTTACATCTGGATGTAGCTTTGTATCCCAGCAAATAACCAAAAAATCTAAATTTAAATTCATAAAATCTGATTTTACCTCTCAAAGATTTTCACTTGCTCTCTTGAGGGATGCACGATTGATCATAAGGTTATTTGGATTTAAATTTACTGAATCTACATAGGCTGTTAATAAATAAGCAGTATCTTTGTTCCTAATATAGCATTTGTCTAACATTGATGTAACGCGAGCAGATATCAATAGTTGTCAAGCTTTTTTACGTTGTGGTCGACCAGATATAGAAAAAAGGTTCAACAGGTTAGGATAGATACCCATTTCGGTTTCTAAATCTTGTGAATTGCAAGAGGAATTTGATGATAATAAAGGACTATGTACTGAAATAGAAGACAGTTTAAAGTATAGATTAATTACATTATTCCAATCTGGAATTTTTTTAAATTTATATTTTAGATATGGAAAATAGAGTTTTTTTATGGTAGGGTAATCGACGATTTTTCAAAATTTAAATTATAAGAATGCATAAACATTTAAGTATATAACTAAAGAACAGCGAATTAAAATATAATTGCCATTACTTATACTTATAGCATGGAAACCTTGTGACCCTATTTGCCACACCTATTACATACACAGAAAATTTTCTAAATCAACACCCCAAAGCCTGGATAATTTGTTGTTGTCAAAAATCATTCATTAATGGCCTTTAGAATCTCTTGTGTCCATCTTGGTGGAAAGAAATGTTCCCCTGCCACTTGGTTTGAAACAAGCGCGAATAGCGGTATGCCTGTCCCAAGGCCATTGGTGTACATATACCCTATGTAATATGTAAAATTTTACAGAATGAAAGTGAGAGAATGGTTGGTCTGGAAGTAGCAACATCTATTGAGGTTCAAAATTACTTTAAATATGAAACCTAGGAATATTTTTGCATGAAAATGAGAAAATCCGCAATTTTTTCTTCGAAACTCAAAAAAGAGGGCCCTAGGGGCACGTGTTAATATTCATGGATTAACTTAAAATTTTGCATGGATCATTTATTTGTATAATGGAACAAATTGAAGGGGCGTCGTGTAAAATATCTACAACTTCAAAAATAAGGACCACCCTAATATATATAAAAGCCAATGATCAAGTAACCCGCAAGTTTCAACAATGAAACTCGCACTACGGCATGATAATTTGCTAATATGTTTTTTTTTTTTTTTTTAATATTTAACATGTAAGGAAAGGTTTTATTGTGACAAATCTGAACTCGATCCGGTAACTTAACTGTTTTACTGGTAAGACTGTGTCATTTCCGGAAAATGAAGAAACAAAAAAATGGAGAGTTTGGGTTACAATTTCAACTATCAAAATATCACCAAACAGACAATGGCTTCGTTCAAATGTAGAAGCAATTTTCATCCATCTTACCTTGACGGGCGATTTTTTAGTTTATATAGAAAACAAAAGGTCGCCGAAGCAGACTAACACAAACTAAAATCGTTCCGACATGCATTTTCATCATCATTTGTATGAAAGGTGAATGACTAGTTATAGGCAGTGGGTACCTAACCAGCAATGCACATTGCACAGGTTTGTCTTGTTTTTCCAATATCAAATTTCTAATCGATATTTCAGCTATGCCATCAGTGGATCCTCAAAATAACATATTTAGAGAACACTCCCACCATTTTTCTCAATCGTAAGTTTTGTCTATGTTTGGAAAAAAGACAATTTTCATTTACTTAAGTTTTTAAACGGTTTCTTTTATAATGCTGCTTCTTATCAAATTTCAGTTTCATTGCTATGCATTCATTCCTTAACTTTGTTTTCTCTCTCATATAGGTAAATATTTGCCATAACTAGTCAAGTAAAATTAAGTAGTCGAGTCCCGACTTACGCGAGGGATGCGTTCCAAGACTCCTCGCGTAAGTCGTAATTTCGCGTTGTGGAGAAATATATGTATACATTTTTTAGAAGCATATGAAATTCCTTTAGACAATTATAAACACCCCTCAAACTGCTTTAAAGCATTCCTCAACTATGCACGAAAGTTTCTTACATAAAGAACTGCATTTTTACTGTATTTAAAAATAAAACCTTTTATTCAACATGAATAAAACATGAAATAAATTTGTTTAATGTTCAAGCATATCGTGAATCTTATTTTTTTTTTTTTTAATCATAAACTTTCTCTTTCTTTTCATCTTCACAAACTTTAGATCAAGGTACCAGTAAGGTGCCATTATATTTCATAAACTTTAATATTTAGAATGAAAAAATAAAGAAATGAGATGCTGAGTGGTTATGTGATTCACTAACAACGTGATGCGTAGACTAGTTTGGGGTGGGAATTTTCGCTGTCAGTGATGCTTAAATGCTTAAAGGGATATGATAACATTCACGAAATCAGTATTTAGTAGCCAATAACGAAGTCGATACTTCCTTCCAAAATAATTCGTGTTGCGGACGAAAATTCGCATTGGCTCTAAAATTCGTTACTCGTGAAAAATTCGCGTTATAGCCATTTCGCGTAAGTCGAATCGCGTTGTAGCGGGAGTCGACTGTACTTCAATTATGGGAACATATTAATTTTTTGCCCACTCTTGCTCAAAATTATTAACAAAAGTAACTAATTTTAATAAAAGTAGAGCATTTTCAAGTAGAAAAGCAAAATTTTTAACTATCCAAAAAGTCTCCCTTTGTACTTCACGGCATCACAACTTTTCTGTCATTCATAATATTGCATTGAATAGTCAGTCCTACGTAGGAAGAGCAAGGTAACAGGTTCAAAAATAGCTTTCAAAGAGTAAGTAATTTTCAAATTATTAAATGATATGCTTAATATTGAAAACTATTTTTTGTTAAATGAAGCGTCGAAAAATTATTTTATAACCCTCCCAGAAGGGAGCATTTATTTATTTATTAAATTTAAATTAATAAATTTATTTATTTATTTATTTATTTGCTTATTTATTTATTTATTGCATCGATAATTCATTCATAAATGTATTTATTTATTCATTCATTCATGTAGTTATTTAATTTTTTGTTCATTTATGTATTTATTTAATTATTTATTTATTTACAAAAAGTCAAATATTGTACAAAAAGTTTTAGCTGTGCAAAGTTAATTAACGTGTCTCAGAGTTCCCTAAGTGACCGCGCTGTATTTATCACAACTTCCTGCTTCCGACACATCTGCCAATTTTATATTCCTATATTAAATTAGTTTTTTTATAGCTTACATTGTACGCACGCGTCAGATTATTGTCTTAAGTATAAACTTCTGAAGGTCAATGAATTAATTCCACATTCTTTCATAGCCATATTTACAGTATGGAAATATAGACTTCCGACCGTGTAATGTTTTTCCCGTATCTAATGACGATCTTCCGTTTCCACACAAACTAAGTTCTCACTCTTTGGACATTTAAATGATACCAGAAAGCATAAATGTCTTCATGAAGGCTTTAAAAGAGCAGATTAACATGAAAAAAAAATAATAACTCTGAAGTACATTTTCACTGGTATTCCATTTGACCTCAGCAACTTCCACTGTACTTCACGCAATTCATTGTTCCGACTAGAATATTTTCCTGTTATTCTAGCAGGAGGATTTCCATTTTAAATATCACTGTTGTTTGCTGAGAGACACCACGCTTGATTTATATTGACTTTATTTTCACGGTTAAATAATTATTGAGCAATCACGATTGCTTATTGTTCTCACTTGACTGTTTTTGGCGTCTTTTGATTTTTCCCACCGCCACCCTCCGCACCATCACCGTCGACGGGCTCCTCACGATGCTGCTCCTAGAGCGAAAGCATCCATGTCCTACACACACGCGCATACATACACAACCACACACACACAAACACACACATACACCTACTCACACTACACACATACACAAACACATACACACATACAAACACACACATACACCTACTCACACTACACACATACACAAACACATACAGACACAAACACATATGCCTATACACATATACACATACCCCCCTCCACACACATTCATGCACACAACTACCCACACACTTATGCCAGCACACAGACACACATGCCTACACACATATACACATAACCCCTACACACAAACACATCCCGACCACACACAAACACACACGCCTACATACACACACTCGTGATTGCGAAAAACATAATTTGAATTCAAGATGTCAAAATTCAAATTAATTTTTTTTTAAATTTAAACTCGATTTGCAGCGGGATAATAACAGCTGTTTAAAAGATAACTTATTTAAACATTTCCTTAAAATTATGTTAGGTTTTTTTTAAATATATAGGGAATATTAAGACAATATACCAAAAGCAGTGGTCACTTATTTTATGAAGTCACTAGCTGCGTTGCCCGGTTTTGCCCGGTCTACCTTGAAAATAAAAATTGTGTCGAGTGACGGTATATTCAACAATCAGGCTTAAATAAATAAATTTAAAAAAACTCATCAAGCAAAATTATTTTAGTTATGGGTCACGTTATGACCACAGTTGATTTTTCGGCTATTCTTACTCAAAACTATTATTTACGATTGATGATAAAACATAATCTAAATTTTGCAATCGATGAATAAAAAACGCAGGAGCAGACTAGGTCTATTTATTTTATTTATTTTATTTATTTATTTATGTTGTTATTCTAGTTTGGACGAAACTTTCAAAAGCGATTTGTCAGTTATCTATTTTTTTATTTTAACGCTCGTGGAATTGGCATGATACTTTAAGTTTGATTATAGTGTAAGAAAAATAAGTTTCATACTGTTGAATACTTTTTTGTGTATTTCCTGAAAGTAATTGAAATCACTTAGCATGACCATTACTAGTTTTTAGTATGACCACAACAAAGTGCGTGGGATCATAACTGGTCAAGCCATTGTATTCCAATTTATTTCAAAATATATATAAAATATATTTCTAAGTTCTAACACCGTTAGTATTAGTTTTTTCTACGAACTAGATTAGACTGTTCATGACTGCAACATGGTTCTAGATCAGGGATTCTCAACCAGTGGACCAGCGGACCGACACCAGTTCGAAGAAATATTTAACTGGTCCTCAGGGATTTATGCTCGTCCACGCTTTTTCCATACTCAACGGAAAAAAAGAAGAAAGAGAAAACATCTCATAGGAATCCTATACGACATTTTATACACGAATTTCGTGATTAATTTCCGTAGTTTTCTATGATTTTTCAGCATTTTTTTTCTTATGCACAATTACATAAGAATAATTACTTATTTTATTCTTAACTTTCAAATATTTTTGCAACAGTTCTTTAAAAAGTTTTGTTTATAAATTTAATGAATAATTTTTAAAATTGCAAAAAAAACAAAAAACCCTCAGCTGTTTTCAAACTTTTTTACAAGGGTTTAACGGTTCCAAGTCGAAAGTTTTTTCTTTTTGCCAAAAAAAAAATTTAAAAAAAAAATTGTTAATTTAAAAATTACATGGTTTTAATGGTCTGCAAATGAAAGCTCTTTTTATCTTCAAAATTAAAGAGGGGTGAGAAGAGAAAAGAAAAGAATGAAAAAGAAGAAGAAGGAAAAAAAAGAAAAAAACATCAGGGTCCGTGAATTTTTCAAACGTTCTTACCGAACCGCTGGTCAAAAATAGTTGAGAAATGCTTATCTAGACAGCAACATTTGCTTCAAATTAAAAAAAAAACCCTAAATCATGCCCATTAATAGTCATTAACTGACTTAATTTTAATGTAGGATTATAAAATTGCCTAAAAGTTCTTATTTCTACACTATAGTAAATTTACATATATTTTAGAATATTGTACCACATTAAAGCCCGTAAAAGAACTCAATCAGATGAAGTTTCTTTGGCGTCAGTATGATAATTAGAACCTTCGGGATAATGGATTCAAAAGTAAAACGGCTTACGTCAGCTCAAATCACTTCATAGTATCAAAGAACTTTTTCAACAATACAAAGAAGAAAAGAAACTCTGTTAGATGCCACTTTTCCTGTCAATGCGTAATCTTTTAATCCTATTAAAATGCTCTTGCAAACTCGAGCTTAGTTAATAACGGGGATTTTTTTTTTTTTTTTTTTTCACAATTATGTAGATAAAACAATTTTTTTTTTTTTTTTTTTTGACTACGAGAAATGTGTTGCTGATAAACGCCTGGGCAAGGCTGGATAATATGCTATAAAGATATCAATTTTTATAACTTTCTATGAATTTTTAATTTGAATGAATCTTTAGTTAATATGCAGAAATGTAATTTTTTTATCATGCAACGGAAGCCAAGCATGTAATGTACGATACCATGAAATTACATGAAATACACAGCCAGTTCAGTCAATTTCAGCCGAGGACTGCAGTTTCGTGCTTATTAGAACTCATCAGCCCGGCATAGGAAAGTGACTGAGCTGGAGGTGGAAAAACTCTTGAGGTTTTCCTTGAGGTTTTCCACCTCCAGCTCAGTCACTTTCCTATGCCGGGCTGATGGGTGCTAATAAACGCGAAACTGCAGTCCTTGGCTGGGAATGACTGAGCTGGCCGTGTATTTCATGTATTTCTGCGTTAGCTCTAGCTATAGGGCGGTAATTTACTGAATACACCTGCCTTGCCTTCAATCTTCGAGTTGAACCGAACCATTGCTTCGATCACTCGTCTGGTCAGTGCTAATTCTGTGTTAGCTACCAGTTTGTTTGGCACTCTTGGCTTTCTTAGAGGTTTTCCACCTCCAGCTCAGTCACTTTCCTATGTCGGGCTGATGAGTGCTAATAAGCACGAAACTGCAGTCATCGGCTGTAATTGACAGAGCTGGCTGTGTATTTCTTGTATTTCTGCCTTAGCCCTGGCTATAGGGCGGTAACTTACTGAATATACCATGAAATTAGCTTTCAGCCAGTGCTTGTAAATAGTGAAAGCAAGGGGAAAACATTTAATTTTTCATTGAATCATTCAATTCAGTTTTATGCTAGTAAATTCATCAATTAATATAATATTGCACGAATATTTGAAAACATAGGGGTGTTCAACTCGCGTCCTTACATTATGATTAGAGATAGAGGCATTTTTGTCGGCTAGACAAACGTCTTGCACACATCGAAAACGGAAACACGCCTGAAAAGTCTTGTGAAGTTAATTTTCTCACTTCTTATTTTAAATTCAAAAATTAACGTAGCGAAAAATGAAAGAAAAAAAAAGCGAGGTGCAATTGATATTTTGAAAATATTTCATAATAAATGCTTTGTAATTTTTTTTTAATACAATACGTCAAAAATTTTAATTTTTAAAAATCAAAATACTGCACTTGCTATTATTATCTTTTCCTGTAATTTTCATTTTACCCTCTTCCTTATTGTTTTGATTGAATTGATCACTATTATGATCTAATTTTTTTCGTATATTTCAGTCCCCAAAAATGCATTTCAATCCTATAAAAAATCCAAGGATAACTTTTACGACTTGAAAATGTCACTAGAAATATCGCACACCTAGTACAACGCTGTTACATCTGCAAAAACTACTTTTCGAGAAAATCAATTTTAATGTGATGTGCCTTAGCTTAAATTCTTTTAGTAACACCCTGACACATGTCGAAAATAGGGGGGGGTTCGGTTTGTGGCTGTCTTGCATTTTAATAGAACTAATAAAAATGCACCAGGACATGTACATAACTCAAAATTGACAATTTTCGACTAGTGGCGGTGTTGTATTAGGTGTACGATATCTCTGGTAAAAGGTATCGCAAAACGCAAGTGACAAATTCAAACGGGGAGATTTCTGTACGTCAGTGTTTTTTTTTATGTATTTTTTCTAGGGTGGAGGGGGGGGGGTTCTGAAGAAAGAGATATTTTTGAAATGCATAACGTAAAAAAATCGGGATATAGGCCCGTGTAGTTGTTTTTTTTTTTTTTTTTTTGCATCAAAAGCTTTCCGTTCATGCAAGTTCTTAGTAGAAACACAACACCAGCATTCATTCAAAACAAAGAACTATTCGAAGACCGCATGATACGAAATAGTGAAAACGTTTGTCTATCTCTTTGATCTTTACCTATTTCTTAACCCGCTTCACGTTATCGTATAAATTCATGGTTCGGTAAATAATGAATAAACAAGGTGCGTTATCTATACCATAATCAATGACTTTATTTTTTGGTTTCGAATTAATGCATTTAACTATTGTTTTCACTTATCGTTATTATTTTCCTGAAAAGAATAACCGAAATATTTAAACTTCGGAATCAAGTAGCACACATTTTTTTTTTCATAAACTCATAAACATTCTTAGCTTTTGTTCATGGATAACAAGAAGTTTGTCCAGAACTAAATCGGCATGGTTTTCTGTAAAATGAAATGTATGGACAATTTTCTTTTTTGCTGGCCTCTTTGAGCTGTCGCTTTCTTGAAGAAACCTCTTGGTTAAAGAGCAGAAAAAATCAGATATCAAAACTTTATCTTACTTAAATTTACAAAACTATTATTGATCCTTATTTTATCTCTGTTAAAACATCTTCAGATAATGAATGAGAAGGTAACAAATGATTTTTTTTTCTAAAATATATTCTATAAATAATATACAAAAGCAGCCATATTTTTAATTATAACAAATTAAAAAAAAGAATTCTTTTAATGACTTGGCTGAAATTGTTTTCATTGCAAAGTATTTTTACTTTCAGAATAGTCCTTGAAATCTGTTTCTTTGTTTTGTTTTGTCACATCATGAAAAAGAAAGATTTTTTGCATAACATAGATTGAAACAACGCTTTTAGTAATTTCTGGTTTAATTCTACAAAATTTGGCTATTTATTTATTCGTAAATTATTTAGACTTATGTTTATTTTTACACCCAAACCGTCTTTAAGAATTGGGTCTTTTATGAAAATTTAAATTTCACCAAAATTGTGGTACTTTGATGAAGCAAACATAGTGATCCGTTGACGAATCCATTTTAAAATATGCAATTGCAAATCCAAGAAGTGAGTCATAGGGGTCATAAAAACCGCATTTCGGGGGGTTTGGGTTTTAAGAGATTTCCGGGGGAGCTTCCCAAAATTAATTTTAAAAATGTCGACTTTTACACATTTGAAAAAAAAATTCCAGGGAGTGGCGGGAGATATAAATAAATTTTGATTTCCAAGAAAAATACCGAAACATTTGATGCCAATACACAACTCTTCCCACCACAAGCGAATCCGATTTTTAAAAAAAGTTAAAACCGACCCATTCCTAATGAATATAACTCAAAATTGAGTTTTTGACTTGTGGTGGTGTTGTATTAGGTGTGCGATATCTCTAGTAAGAGGTGTCGCAAAACGCAAGGAGCACACAGTGATAAATCCAAACTGGGAGAATTTCTGTACGTAAGTTTATATATTTTTTCCAAGGACGAGGAGGGTTCTGAAGAAAGAGATATCTGTGAATATTCCACTGTTTGCGCCGAAATAGTAAATTTATGGACCTCCCTTCCGATCTGTGTGCTTATGATTTAATAATGACCCCCATCCCTCCTAGGGTAGTTCAAAAAAACTTTTTTTCAGCTAGAGTCCAGGGCGTCCCCTACTTTTTTTAGACTTACTAATAATATTATGCTGTGAAAGTTTTAGCTTCTTACTCAAATTGTAAGAGGGTGCTCAATGACCCCTTAATTAACATTAGCCGTAGCACAGAAAATGCCACAAATTTAGAAACATTTAATTTCCTCAGTTTTTTTTTTTTTTTGTAAATAATTATTTTATTGCAATGTACATGCATATGTGTATATGATAATATGTAGCATTGTTTTTTCAGTTCAATGTATTTTTTAACCCCCCTCCCCATACTTATGAAGTTTGGGGGAGAGTGTAGAGCACTCTCTTTCAGTTGAAATAGGAAGCTAAAATTCTTCTTGTGTGTTACTACCCACAAGTCTACAAATAGTGAGTGGTGCCCTGTTATCTAAGAGAAACTTTTTTTTTACATGTACTTTTGAACCACCCTTCCCCCCCCCCCCCCACACATACCAGAAGTTGGATCGGCCCTCGTACATATTTAGCTTTTCTGTTTTAATAGCTCTCCGCAAATCATGTCACGCTTTGAGGGGGAGGGGGTACGTGAAATTGTGACAGTTTGTGACAAGGGGACCGGAGGGGTTAACAAGAGATGTGACATCACGCATTCTCAATAAGAATATGTTAATGAAAGGCAGGGTGACATGTGATAAGGAGGGGAGGGGCTTGGAGAAGTGCGATATTTTGTGACAGAGAGGTGGAGGGGGTCAAAATATTATAACATGTGTGATAATGGAAAGCCTCGTTCAAGTAAAACAGTTTTGATTGCAGTTTCATTCTACTGTTAATATATTTCATCATTACAATTGTTTGGCTGCAGAAAAAAGGTGATGTGAAAAATTAAGTCCCTTATTTATGGCGGCTTTTCTTACCTTAAGAACGCATTGCAAAATGTAATGAAATAATTTTACAGTTTAAACAAAAATAACTTCTCTCACTGCAGTGATTCTTTTCTCGTTGTTGAAAGTCAATTCCTTTTTTAACAAAAACCATCATAAAGGACGCAAAAACGGGTAGCTAATGCAATTGATTGATTATCGCTTTAAATGATCATCAATATCCGCATCAAACTTTTTTTGTTGCAAGCAATTATGCATTCTTGATACTCACGCCGGTTATCAATAATCAGCAGAGGAACTGTAAATTGAAATTTGACAAAACCCAGAACAACCCAATTTGTTAACTAAATCGAAAAATGAAAAAAAATATAAAATAATATCGATCGGCATCAGAAAACTTTCTGCTTCGTGCAGAAAGCATCACCCGGTCAATAATTAATGGGAAGCATTTCATTGTTTTTCGGAGAAACGTGTTTTGGCCGCAAGCAGTGGAAACTCAGTTACGGTTTCAGTTAGCGATCTAATTATGCAAGATGCAATCAGGACGTACATTGTTTCCAGTTAAGTTTTTGTTCCTGAAGAAAAAGCTCTACATAGATAGAACAAGGCCTTTGTTTGAAATTATTTAAATAATAGCCAGCGAGATACATTTTAGATTGGAATAATTCATCTTTCTCGTGTCAAAATACGTGTGAAAGTTTTACAATGAGCGAAATCGTATGTAAAAAGCTTATGTGTAACGCTTCAGATTAGGAATAAAAAGCACTATTTCTTACGTTTCGCAATTTGGAGCACGAAACGTTTAGATAACAGTTCGTAATTAAACTTGTAAAAGATAATTATGAGCATTTTTATAAGCAAATCTACAGATCGAGTTTTTAAGAAATGGTTTGCAAAACAGCTATCTTTTTCTTCTGAGAAAGTATCTTCTATTTTTGCGCATTTTTTGAAGAATTGGAAGTAGCTGTAGGGTAATTAACAAAGTGGATGAAGGTTGTTGCTTAATACCATTTCAAAATTTTTTTTTAAAAATATTCTAGTCTATTCTTTCACTCAGTTTCTTTTTTTTTTTACTTTGCATCATATTTCGACACTCAAACAAATCATTTTCCGAGTAATTAGAGTTACTTTCGTAAAGTAATGGCTACTTCAAAATACAAAATAACTGATTAATCAATGAAAATAAAATATTTCTTTTCTAATATCCTACGTTTTTAGTCTACTTCCTCAAAAAATAATATTGTAAAAAAATTGAGTGACTTTCCGTAAAGTAATTGTTACTTCAACGTATTAAGTAACTGATTTATTAATAAAAATATAATCTGTCATTTCTAACATCCTACGTTTTTTGTCTACTTCCCCATAAAAACATTATACAAAATAAATAAATAATTTTTTTTAAAGGCATGACATCTAATAAAGACGTCTCTAAAGGCAGTAATAAGTTAGAAAATAGAATAGACTAATTAAATATATCTTTAAAATTTCTTAATTCTGGAAGCAGAGCTATGAGATGGGCAAACTGTATGTCTGTTGGTCTGTTCGTTTGTCCATTTGTCTGCCCTATAATCTTTTTAAATGTTTGAGGGGAAACTGCGATCCGAACAAAATATTTTTTGAAGTCTAAACATCACACGCTCAAAGCAGTTTAATGCCATATTTTATTTTTGATTTGAGCAATTTTCATTACGGAAATTTCATGGAAAAAAGTATATATACAAAAGTATTCTATTTAGCTATTTTTAAAATATTTTTTGGGCAAATGAGAAAGTTTTACTTTCTTTAATTGAGACATTCAATTATTTTTATTCAAACGAGCTGATGTGTGCATCACATGACTTCCTTTTACTCCAATTTAATGTCATTTCCCCATTATTAGCAATTTTAATGTGATTCAATTGTTTACTCTCTAAATATCACCAACAGTGGCCAAATTGAAATCAAATTAAAATTTTAAAAAATCGCCAAATTTATCGCTAAGTTGGCGAAAAAAGTTGTCGACCAAAAGACCATCGATATATCACCAAGTGTCCGACAAATTATAACACCACTTGAGTTTACATCGAAATTAACAATGATTCCCTCACAAATAGGAGCAAAAGACTCCCTTAGGAACATCCGAATGCAACCAAAACGGAAGGTGCATAACTAGGCCCCACTAAGAATCTGCGTACCAAATTTCAACTTTCTAGGACATACCGTTTTTGAGTTATGCGAGATACATACGCACATACACACATACGCACGTACACACAAATGCACATACGCACGTACACACAAATGCACATACGCACACAAGTGGTGTTATAATTTGGAGGGCACTTGGCGATATATCGCCAGTCTTTTGGACGCCAAGTTTTGACGCCAACTTGGCGACAAATTTGGCGATTTTTTTTATTTTATTTTATTTATTTATTTATTTATTTTTTTTTTTATTTATTTTTTTTTTTTTCAAATCTGGTTTCAAGTTGACCACTGTTGGTGATATTTAGAGAGTAAACTATTGAATCACATTAAAACTGCCAATAATGAAAAAATGACATTAAATTGGAGTAAAAGGAAGTCATGTGATGCACACATCAGCTCGTTTTATTTCGAACATGACTTTGTTAATAGCGAATTCAAGTATTTCTTTTCTTTAATTATAATAACCCTTCATTTAAAGTTTTACGATTCCGAAATTTAGAGGCAAAGTTCGTTTTTCCCTTTCTACATTTTTCTACTCAGTTCTGAAACTAGAGAATGGTAAAATTTTAACTTCTTTCGTTTGTACCTGCTCTGAATGTTACAGTGACATTTTGCCATGCTTTTAATCTGAGTTAAACCATCAGTTGAGCTACTCTCCAGTAGATAGCAGCACTGCCGACAATATCAAAGAAGTTTTGAAGATTAAATAAGAGAGGGCAGCACCAGAGAAATTCAATCAAAAGACAGTTATACATGCAATGTTTATGGGGAGGGTGAGGTGGGAGAAGTGGGCAGGGGGGCGGACACAGAATTTTTTTTTTTTTTGGAGGTTAGCTGGGAAATTGAATAGGATCCCCCCCCTCCAACACACACACACACACACACACACACACACACACACACACACACACACACACACACACACATACGATGTTTCATCAAAAAGTTTTCATGACTTTATTTTCAAAAAAAGTTTTTTTTTTTTCTTTTAGAATCCTTTCAGGTCAATGAATCTATTTATAAGTACATAAATATTATGCACTAATACACTTTGGAGGTGGACGTGAACCATCTTCAGCGTTTCATGCCAATTAAATACTAAAATCGATATAATATCACCGAGATGCTATACAATCAGCAGTTTTAATTAGAAATCCTATCATAATAATTATAACACAGTTTTAAAGATTGCAAGGTTATTAAATGAAGCCATACCTCGTTTGAGTTTTTATAAATTAATTTATATTTTAACTTTAAAATGTTCTATGATTTCTTTTATCTTGCGTTTCTTATAAGCTGAAAAAAAAATCTATTATTTCGTAAACAGCTTCCTGAACTGAAATGATTTTCTTTTAGGTATGCCTACACATTTACAAAAAAAAAATGTTAAACTAATTCTTGTTGAACAAATTCAAAAATATTTCTTTCCTCCAAAAAAGGGAGGATTGAATCCCCCCCCCCCAAAAAAAAATAATAATAATAAATTTTGATGTCACCAACTTGCGCCATGAAATTGTAGTAACTTAACCTCTAAAACTCAAAATGTAAAGACAGTAGGATAGACCGAGGCACGTTTACGCGGATTTTTTTTCAATGAATTTTCTAAATTTTAGGTTTTAACTTAGGAAATTTAAAAAATTGCGGTTTTATGAAGCAGTTAAAGGAGTCAAAATTGGTTTATTAAGTTGTTGCTCAGTTTGTGTTTTTAACTGTTAAAAAAAATATTTTTAAGTCCAAGTCGGTTGCGTAAACGTGCATTGGAGACGGGCACGTGTTAGTGTTTTGATCATAATGTCTTACCATCAGTAAAATAAAGCAAATTTATTACCGACCGAATATTGTATAAAGTAAAAGCTGAACGGACATGAAGACAGCATTACATGATTGTAAACGATAAAATACGAATTTTTAACTCAATAAAAAATTAAATGGTGATTTTCAAAACCAAATAACCTGAAAATACTAAAAAGTTTTGAGACAGTTCGGAGAGAAAAAAGCGTCAGGGCACGTTTAGAAGTAAGACGCAGTAAGAACGTGCGTAAAGATGCTCAGACGTCAACGCGTAAACTTTCCCCGTCGCCAAGTTTGGATTTATTTTTAACGAGCAAAAGAAATTAATAACATTTCAGTTCATACAAACACAATTCTCAAAAAAGGAAAAAATTCCGCTAATTTTTATATATTTGTTCTTTCTCAACTAAGCATTATTTATTCACAATAAGCTACAAAACGTTCAACTCCAAATTTACTCGACTTGATAGAAAACAGATTATTCTTTCTGCATGCTAGACCGAAGCTCGACTGATGCTCAAAAGCTTGTGAGGATATTTGCTAGGGAGCAGCATCAATCTGTTATGTCTGCTGTCCCTTTAGTTATTATTCGTTCTAAAAAAAAAAACTGCGTAAACGTGCTCCGATCTACCCTATTAATTATTCCTTAAAAAATAATAAATGCAAGTTTGAATTTACTGAAATATGTTGCCCAACAGTTTGAAAGAATAAATTTGCTGTCGTTTTTATATTTATTTACTTGTTTTCTTTCCTTATAAGTAAGATTTTTCTTTCAGAAAATGTTTCAACTCTTAAAAAGTAGTTGAAATAATTTTAAGCCTAAGACAGTAGAAGAAGATTATGGCTTCTGTTAGAAAATCGGTGTTGACGTGCAGGAAAGTATGCTCATTTAGTTCAAGAAAAATTTGTTGTTTTCAATAGTAATAAGAATAAGAAAACCTAGCTGTCATTTAATTTAAAATCTGTTCATATTTAAAATCAAGACTTTCTTAATCGTTACAATTTGATCCTTGTTAGTTTAATTATTTAATTTTTTGGTTGGAAGAGGAGTGAAGACACTATTTTGTATTCATATTTTTTTTTCGTTTGCTCCACTAGCTGTGAACCTCATACGGCTGTCGCCTTAACCAGTGGCGTCGCTGCGGGGGGTGGGTGCGGTTTACCTGGGTGCCACCATCTGGGGGGGGGGTGACACCCAAAGTGAAATTGCAAGTTTTTGAAAAATATAAAGCTGAAATGCATTTTTAAAACTACAAATTTGAAAATTTTCCCGCGGGGGCGGGGGAGCACCATAAATTACCGCCCCGTGCATCACCTATGCCAGGCACGCCACTGCTTTAAGTTATACTCTGTTTTACGATCTCTTAAGCGTTTTTTGAAACTCGAAATTCTCGATGATTTTTCGAACTATTTCCTGAATAAAATAATCAAAATAAAATTTTAAAAACACATAAACTCATGCGCATCGACATAACTTCCTACAAAAGAGTTATTAAGTGTAAAAATAGGGTGCAATACATTAATTAAAATTTCATAAAAAGGAAAAAGGAAAAGTTCGGAGGACTTGGGAAAACGTGCGTCATTCGATTGTTTGCTTCCTGGGTATACTACTTTCTTACCTACTTTCTTGTAAAGGCTGAAACAAAAATACTAATAACATTGAAGAAAAAACATGTAAGAAAGTTTTGTGCAAAGTAAAAAAAATCGTAGAGAGCAAATGAATACATAAATAAATAAATAAATTCTTAATTAATTAATTACCTACATAAAAAAGGCTGTATGTGCGTGTACATGTTCCTTGTGCAAAAGCCAGTTTAAGTCATGTTTTTATACGATTTTGACACAGAGGTTCTTTGATGCTTTGTAATCCCCAAATTTGCCAAATTTAGCACCTTTGATACTCATGAGTTCACTTAGGGGCTTTTTCGACCCCTTATGGGGAGACCCGTGAAACGGAATGTTTGTGCCTATTCATAACAATGACTGAAGTTTTCGAATTTTAAAAAAATGAGGTCTACATCTAAATTTTGAGTCATGAAATTGCTCTTTTCTACACGTATTCTTACGTGAAACGGTTCGTGACACGACTTTCTGTCAGTGTGGTGAGTTTTTTGCACTGAAGAAGAGGCTCCATTGTAGCCTTAAAATAGCTATACGCTGTATTTCCCTGAGAATTTGTATTTTATTTGCGTAGGTGTTTCGCTTTATTAATAATAATTTTTAAAAATGTTTACTGCACACCGGATTTTTAAATCTGACATTGATATCTTAGCAGCTGAAGGCAATATTGCCGTGTGCAGGTAAACGGTGTGCAAAGCTGTCATTTTTCATTTCTTGGCATGTTCGTCATCTGTTGTACGTTTGCTTTATTGTACAAGCTCGCTTATTTGGTTTCCGCTGAAAAAAAAAAAAAACCCGCGAAACAAACGCCTTATTCCAACATTTCTCTATTGTTAGTATTGAATCCAACGCACATTTCTTCAAGTATTATCTCGAAAACTCATTTCTACAGATACTGCCGTTTGCCGTTTACAAGTCCACTCAGAATAAACGTTCTTTAAAACTAGATAGAAAATCCTTTAATTTCCCATCGTTTCAACAGCCCACTGAACTTAATTTCGTAAAATAAAAATTTCGGTGAGTAAAATAGCGTTTTCCCCCTAGAAACAACAATTTCGATACCTACCACAAAGAACAACGGCAGCATATCGATGACCCGTGAAAATAGATACCAACAGTAGTTCGTGGGAGTGAGTAACTCCAGCCCTCAGGTTGAAAAAGTGAAGGTTGGGGTATTCCTGTTTGATTGAGATTACCAACACAAAGGTAAGTAATTCTCAGTCACTCATGCGAAACTTCACTCTCACTTGAGTTAAATGACATCGTAAACATAGAGCAGCGTAGTTGACTTTGTATGGCAAATTGCTATCGCCCTGTGGCTGAAGAACTGGGTGTTTACCCATATGTCTTGGTCGAAGAGATTTTGACACTTGTGAAAGCTTATAAAACTATTGCCCACAGCTAGAGATCTTGATTCTTTTTGTGTGCCATGCCTTTTGATCTGAATTTCTGATTGGGGGTTTCTGCTGCAAAGATGCTGTTAGAACATAGCTGTATAAAGAAACTAAATTTTATCTACATGCGATGAATCAAATGAATTTAATGTTTGTCTGTGTATATTTTATTTAATGCTTATTCAAGGTTACACTTATACACTACAAAACTGCTAACACCAAGTATTCTTTGGCACAATGTACCTGTTAAAAAAGGTCCTTTAGAATTACAATGCATTGTCATGTGGCCGAATGAACTAGTTATATGAAACTAGCCAAATTTGACCCGTGCTGGAATTGAGTCAGGAGAGAAAGGAAACGGGAATCCTCAGTAATTAAAACAGTTTGCATCTAGTACAGTATAAGCTGTAAAGTTGACCACAGTTGTAAGTTGACCGGTTTTTTTTTTTTCGGTACAGAACTAGTCCAATATCATATAAATCAACCTCTGTAACTTGACCACTAAAGCAGTGCACTGCAAGTGGTCAATCTACACTGGCTTCACTCTCCACAATGTAACTATTAATAAAAGTTCTTTTAGGATTACAATGCATTAGTGTATGGGCGAGCGAACCGGTCAAATGGAATTGGGCGAATTTGATCCATGTAGGTATTGAGTTAGGGAAGATAAAGACGGGAATCCTAACTACTGGACTTCATCCAAAATGAGTTTCTTCGGATACTTCGAAAATTCATTTCTGCAGATAGCTGCCTTAGTACATTCTTATTTGTTTCCTAATTCTCTTCACCATCGCCTCTCCACTGGCTCATACGGAAATTTTAGCACCAACTACATGTTCTGTTAGTTTTATAATAACAAAACATTCACCTCAACACTAAGCTTCATAGGACACTAGAAAAAAAGGGTGTATCCCGACTAGTTTTATATCATCACCATCAC
Organism: Uloborus diversus; assembly: GCF_026930045.1. Taxonomy (NCBI): domain Eukaryota; kingdom Metazoa; phylum Arthropoda; class Arachnida; order Araneae; family Uloboridae; genus Uloborus; species Uloborus diversus. Next base: position 84,204,479 of record NC_072737.1, on the reverse strand, counting down.
CCTAAGACTGAACTAGGATAACGGCACCTAACAGACAAGGGTCCAGTAACAGACAGTCGTAAGTTTGGATTTAAATAATAAGAACTTTAGGCGTGTAAAACCGATGTTGCTGCGACCCATAAATACGGTGCAACCAGTGGTGCAACCATCTGATGTTATCAGAGTGGATTTTATGAGCCAGTTGGCATTTACAAGGCAGTGGTGGAAGGTTATGAACTGCTATCACGAGGTCTGCCGGTGTTTCATGTTCATTTGAATTTAATACGGTTTCAGACGTTTTTTCAAAATGGAGCAAATAAAAATAGAATTAACTAATTCAAAGGATCCAGAAACAGCCAAACGTTAGATGAGATATAGTTGCATGAGAGAAAAATAGTTTTAAAAGTCTAAATACATTAAAAGGCTCAAAAAAATGAGTTAACTTGACAGTGATGACTTAAGCATGTCTGGTGCCGTTACCCTACAGAGGGTTCTAGCACCAACTGCAGAGCTTGTAGTTGTTCTGATATTCCTGATAACAAATATTTTATGCGGATATTCCTGATTTTTTGAATATATTTGTTTTATTGGATTTTTCTCCGAGAAGTAGGATCAATTCTGGTGTTAAAACAAGTTTTTTTTTCAACCAAAAAAGAAGTATTTGGAAAGAAGGTAAATACACAAGCTGTGGAAAATCCATTAAAAACCCTTAAGTTTACCTGTGCACAAGAGGGTGCTTTTTGTTTATGTAAATCAACTTCGTTAGATGTCTTTCTGTTTTTGTACCGTAGATTCTCGATAGCTTAGTTGTAGGCGTTTGGTCGTCTCGTGGCATGTTTTGTGAGCAAGGGTAGCTTGGAATCCCTTTCGATTGTATAATTGAAATCAAGTCGATTTATGTGCTTTATAGATAGTTGCATTAGCATTTTCTTTACATGCTTCGCAGAAAATTGCATGCCGTTTTTGAGATTTCAACTTTTTTAAATCTTAAAACTGTTTCAAGGACTCGAAAGTTGGAAATTATTTCAATTTACGTAGAGCTATAAACTTGTTTTAGTTGTTATTTAATTTATTTATATTTTCTCTCAAGTTTTAGATGTTGTTAAATTGTTGATAGTTAATAGTTTTTAAGAAAATACTAAACTTTAAAGGATTTTCAGAGTTTTTTTTAAAATTTGTACTGTCTATTATATTTTGTTATGGTTTTTTTCTCGGGATAGTTGGATTATGATGACGAAGAAGGATGGCAGTCTAAAATGTAGTGACAAAAAATGTGATATCATTTATAGACAGCTCTATATCAGTAATTTGGCCTGAGGTAATCAACAGAATTTTGCAAATTGAGTTCTCGGAAGTGCTGACTTGGAAAAGAGTCCTTTTTAGAACGGCTTTTTGCGGGAGGTCCTTTCGTTCCAGAATCATCACCAGTGTCCCAGCGACGGGGCATTCGGTGGTGGTTTAATCCAGGGGTGCCCATAGGGAGAGGGGGGATTATGGCGCAAGTTGAGCCATCAGAATTCTTTCGGGGGGGGGGATTTTTTAATTTTTTAAAATTTATTATTTAAATTTATTTATGGATATATTTTCATTTTTAATTATTTATTTTATTTTATTTTATTATTTTTATATTTCATTTCATTTATTTATTTAGTATATGTGTGTGAGTGTATATATGTATGTCATAAAAGTCAGAATTTTTCTAATAAAATAATAATAATAGAAAATAATAATTAAAAATAAATAAATTAAAAAAAAATAATATACAAATTAAAAAAGAAAGCTAAAAGGATACAGGATTGAGCAAAGTTTTTTTTTTGGGGGGGGGGGCGACTTTGCGCCATTGAACTTGAAAGGGGGATGCGCACCCCTGATTTAACCCCCTCGGAATTCTTAGTTTTAACACATATTGACAATCCTAATATGTTAGTTTTTATTCGTGTAAAGACGGTTATATGGCATGGTAAATTGTGGCTGCGCCAAACAGTCAACGCTAATTATACTCCTTTTTCTCACGTGTCTCGGGAGCTGTAGTTCTAACTGTTGTATGATTAAATATTATTTTATATTTCGTAATTGTAAAGATATTATTTTCGAATGTTTTCTATACTTTCAACTTTTCTATTCACATATTGCTCTCAAGTTTTACGTTTGTTTTTCGTCTTTTTTTTTTTCAATGCAACAAATTTTCTACAGCTATGGTTTTTTGTTCTTAACTGTTTCTATGTGTAATATTGATAACATTTGTTGTTACTTTCATTGTTGATTTTCGTCTATATATTTTTAATTGTATTTTTATCTAATTTACAGTTCAAGTTTTGAGCTATTTTCAATAATTATTGAAATGCAATAGTTAAAGAATCAGGAAGGAAGTAATTAGAAACTTCAGTCGAATTTCTTTTCCTGAATACAACAAAAGATGCGCAGAAAAAAACGGACCAATTTTATACGTCAATGACGTTAATCATTTTGTTCATAAACCTATTTCAGAAGTGTTTGACGGTGACAAAACATTTCGAATCAATCACTGACAAAATTACTAAACTATATCTTTCATGAATTTGTTATCTAAACATAGGCTATTTGCGTTCAGCTACGAAAAGCTATTAAAAACCGACAAATGAAGTAGTTCAATGGTCCGTATCAAAACCGACAGATAAAATTCATTTTATCTTAGAATAGAACTCAGATAGTTTCTTACTTGCTCATAAAAAGCGATTGTTTAAGTTTCAGGATGCGCGAATTACCTTTTTTTTTTTCTTCTACTGAAAATTGAATTTTAAAACTCTTTGACAAATTACTTCCTTAAGTATAATGGAATAAAATAATACTTTTAAAATATGGACTAAATACGCAGAGATCCTATTTTCTTTCTTTGTATGTTTGCGATTTCAGACAAAAGAATTGTCTGAGAAACCATGCGCCAGCTTTTTAACTCATTTTTGACTAGTTTTTTTTTTCTCCAACTTTCTTTCCTTTAACCTTCTTTAAACTAAATAAGGACGCATATATTGATATTTAAATTCTGTTTTTTATACGAACATCGTCGACAATATTCACACATTTCTAAAATTTGAAAAAAAGTGACAATTAATGATTAGAAAGCTAAATATAATGCTCTTTCTTGCCACAATACACACATGAAGTTAGTTTTCATTACTGGTGCGTGGTGGCGCAAAACGATTTTATCAATACTGACGCATCATTCATCCTTCACAATTTGGACGAATTTTTTTCAAATTTTAACCATGACTACAAAATCCAACAAGTAAACATAACATGTTAAATGTTTTGTGCGTACAGTAATATTTGAGAATTAATCAGTTAAAAGTAATGTTGGGTGACACTAGTTTTCTCCCCCACTGCTGTTCTCTCTCTCTTTTTTCAATTGTAAAACTATTGCAGCAATATTATAAATAAAACATGGAAAAATATCGTTAAGAGTCAATAGATTTCCTTATAGGGTTGGTTGGGGTAAGTGGGACCCCTTTTGAGAATAGTTCGTTTTCGAACCCTTATACAAAAGTTTTTAAGCAAAAAAAATTAATGTCTTATTTTATTTTGGACATCATTCATAAACAAAAGTTCCTCACTATTTTCTTTAAAAAATGTTTTAAATATTCTTAACGATTGTATTTTTTACAAAATCAGATGGGTGTCCCACTTACCCCATAGTGAGGGGTAAGTGGATCACTCCCCTTTTATCGAAATTTAAATGAAGCATATCTAAAAAAGGGGTAAGGGGTCTTACATGATAAATTATGTAACTTTTTGGTGTGAATTATTTTTTTGTAAATGCATCCATTTATGAGGTATTTACTGTCTTTTAAATCTGTGTCACGGCAAATTTTAAAACGAAAAACAAAACAATTTCATTTGCGAAATTTATTGAAAGCCCATAGGTATATATTTTACTTTTACATATAAAGGTGTGTTTAATAAACGTAATACAGTTGATTAAGATAAATTTGACTAAATTTGCCAAAACTATAAGTTGAAAAAGAAATTGGAAACACTAAATGACTGCGTCTATATGTAAAGTTGTCCAAAAAGAAGAATCATTATCGCTTCACCCTCAGTAATTATTCCAACATCAACTGCGCTATGCCAATAAAAAGTTCACTATTCTTATTCGTTCTTGCAAATTTAGCAGTATTTTTTTTAATTGTATTATTAACTTCCAACATTAGACAACTACCTCAATCTTAATTATTTTCTTTCGTGTATGTTTCACAAAAACATAATCACCAGATTTAGCAGTTTTTGTAGCTGAACTATCAATTCCTACTAAGTCAACATAGTTGCCTTGTTTTTCACCAATACAAATATTTAATCAGAGCTGCTTTTGGTTTTGAAATCCCCATTATTATAGGGGGGCCCACTTACCTCATAGTGAGAAGTCCACTTACCCCATATAGCAAAAATTTACGGGGTAAGTTGGACCCCTCCTCTTAAACATTTATTAGTAATATTTCGTGTAAAAATTCTTGTTGTTGTATGAACTTTAAGTTAAACTATACGTGAAACATTAATTATCATAAAAAAATAATAAAAACTAACTTGGAAACACTTCGTTAAAAAATGTATCTTAAACTCCTAAAATAATTTTATTCAGTTTTTTTTTTTTTTTTTTTGAATAAGTGCCATGACCCTAAAAAAATATTCCACGAATCCCAAATATGTGCTAAACCAATCACTGTGATGAAATTTAACATGATCAGTAAATAAAAGTTTGAAAACTGAATCCATATTTCAGTTTTTGGGGGTGACCTACTTAACCCAGTGATCCACTTCCCCCAACCAACCCTAGATTAAAATTTTCCTTTTTTAGAATTCTGAGTTAAAACTTTACGTGCTATATTTTTAAGAACCCTTTAAACGATGTGCTCAAGGATTTTCTTTGCATAGGACTCTTTGCTAGGTATGCATCAAAATAAGAGCTGTCGAGTCACACAGTCATGCCTAACCGTGCGCGGATAAAGATACCCCAACCCCCCTTTCCAAGCGAAGCGACCAAATATAGCTATTTGGGGGCTACTTTTCTAAAAAATTCAATTTATTTGTGCTCCAAACCAGTGGCGCAGCCACGGGAGGGGTTTTGGGGTTAAAACCCCTCCCAGAACACAAGCACATTCCTTTCCTCTGTTAAAACCAAGGGAAAAAAGAAGAGTATTGCAGCTTTTCCAAGCGGAATAGGTTTCAACAAAATATCTTACTGCTTTTAATGATCAGGAAGCAGCCAGAAATTACTTTTCAATTCTTAAATATAAAAGTTATATTTCATGATATATTTCACCCCATGTCTCCATTGGTATAAGATAGCTAAAATGGTGTCAATAAAGCTCTACAGGGTATCATGATCCCTCAGCTCTTCCATCACTGCAAAAATCCTTTTTAGGGAAATCTAGAGAGAGGAAGCCTACAGATAGAGAGAGACAGATAGAATACCGCTCCAGATTTCTGAGGCTGTTTACCAATTCTCATCGAAAAATCGAAACGATTATTAGCTAGCATTTAACATTCATAAAGACATGAATGTATTTGAGGAGGAGGTTTTAAGTGGTCTCGCGAAATAACACAAACAATGAATATAAGATTAAAGTAAAACTAATGATAAATATTCTGTGCTTTTCCCCACTTTCTTCGTTTCATAGTGATATCAATACGAATTATTAATTGTTTTTAAGCAACTACTTTGAAAGAATAATTATTTATTAATCTATAGAAATTCTTTGATATTGAATAATTACACATCATAAATGAATGGGAAAGAAAGCAACAATTTTCGATTTTGAAAACCCCTCTCAGAAAAATTTTCTGGCTGCGCCACTGCTCCAAACATTCTCTTTGATCCCCACTTTCCGATAATGACCCCTCCAAGATCCAAAAGCAGGATCCATTCTCGTGTTTTAACATGAGGTAGTTGGTTTTATTTTTGAAATAAGCCGTTTATAGCCATTGGTAAAAGATAAATGAACCTCTTTTTTGCCACCATATACTTCAACATTTTGAAAATGTTTTCATAATATGACAACGTTAAATGATAATAAAAGAAAAGCACAGTATAATCAACCAGTGCACAACTTTTTGTAAAAATTAAAACTTTCGTCGATAGCTCTGATCTTTACTAATAATAAAGCTGAAAGTCTCTCTGTCCGAATCTCTGTCTGTTAGGATCTCTGTCTGTCTGTCTGTCGGGATCTCTGTGACGCGCATAGCGCCTAGACCGTTCGGCCAATTTTCATGAAATTTGGCACAAAGTTTGTAGCATGGGGGTGTGCACCTCGAAGCGATTTTTCGAAAATTCGATGTGGTTCTTTTTCTACTCCAATTTTAAGAACAAAATTATCATGAGATGGACGAGTAAATTACGAAATTGTCATAACATGGAACCGTAACATGAGTACAAGCCAATTGGCGAGAAAATTCACCATACATTATTTGTAAATGTACAGGCGAACCGAAAGACCTTTTAATTTTTCTAGTACGGGCAAAGCTGTGCAATACCACTAGGAAAAAATAAAACCAACTTCGAGCTAAAAACCAAAACTTGTATTAACTAAGTTCATAGAACCTACTTGCAAACGATGTTAAATAAAATCCCCCTCTCCTAAAAAATAATAAATAAATAAATAGGCTAACACATTAACGGTAAAGTGTAACTACATCGCGAATGGAGTTCCTTAATGGAGTTTAAAAGAAAAAGCAGAGCGCAGCTTATTACTAAAAAGATTGACGTGTAAATAAAATACATGTAATTGGCTACAGAGCTCTTGAAATGATATTTCTAATTTGAAATACAAAGAAAGAGCGGTAACGAAAATACGTTCTTGAAAAAAGGCAGCGTGTCCGCTCATTATCAATTTTATATTCACTAGCAAGAAATGATATAGGTTAATTGGTTTTATTTATTTCTTTATTTTGTTTTGCCAAAGGTAATTTATATATCAAGATGCTTTTTAGTAAGATTATTAAATACCTTTGTGAATAAAAAGTAAAATAAGAAAGAACAACGTCAAATTGCACAAACTGCAGATTACTGCAGACACGTGTTCCGGCGTTACAAGGAACGCCTTTTTCAGTGCAAAAAAATGAGCTTAGGGATGAAAAGACATCCGACAAAAGCCATCGAGTAACGCACGTGTTTCAACAATGAAACTCGCGCCACGGCATGATAATTTGATAATGTGTTTTGGTAATGCTTAACATGCAGAGACAGGCTTTATTGTGACAAATCCGAACTCGATCCGGTAACTTAACGGTTTTACTTGTAAGACTGTCATTTCAGGGGAATGACGAAACGAAAAAGCGGTCAACTATGAACGCTATTTACTGGAGTTTAGGGTTAATCCACTGGAGTTAGGGTTAAAATTTCAACTATCAAAATATCACCAAACAGGCATTTGCTTCGTTAGAATGCAGAAGAAAAGAAGTAATTTTCATACGGAACACCTTGACTGGCAACTTTCTAGTTTTAGGAGAATGAAGAAACAAAAAAGGGGTCAAAATGAACGCTATCTACTAGAGTTTAGGGTTAATCCACTGGAGTTAGGGTTAAAATTTCAAGTATCAAAATATCACCAAACAGGTAATTGCCTCGTTCAAATGTTGAAACAATTGTCACCCATTATACCTTGACGGGCGATTTTCTAATTTTTATATAGTTGTAATTAAATTGATTCAAGAAAACTTTTGGATTCCTCTCATTGTACGCAACATAATTGTTATGAAAATATAATTTCTATCAATGTGGTCTGCTTAGGAATCGGAAGGAAACCAAGTGGGCCCCAGTAGTAAAAAGGCTGAGAGAATCACTAGTTTAGAATATGAAAACTGAACTACATGCTAAACCTGAACTGAATAAATAGAATGAGAAAACACAAGCGAATGAGTATTTGTCCACTTTGCTACTTCAATTCAGAATACTTGTTTGAAAAAACTTTTATTTGTGAGAAACATATTTATTTTTTAAATATTTTAATTTTTTACTTTTTATTTATTTATTTTTTTTTTCTAAAGCAGTGAGTAATCAACTACGGAGCATAGAAATGAGAAACGAAACAATAAAGACGTTTCAAAAAACAAGAAACATGTTTGAATGTCTGATTACTATCCTTGATTGCGAAAACATTTATTTGCCAGAAAAAAATTCATTTTTTACTATTATTTTAATTTTTAACTTTTACATAATTTAAATAATTAATTAATTAATTCGTTAAATTTTCCGGTTAGCTTGTTCGTTTATTTTTGAAATTCGTCTTTTTCTTTCTTACTTATGACAAACATATGGCAAAAAAAATTATTTTGCTTAGAAATGACTAATAAAAGAGAGTAATACAAACAAATAACATCAAATCAAAAATATATAAGTCGTCAAGAAGTTTTGAAATAACGCATCGAAAAAAAACGGGAAATTAGGTAGGATATATGCTTATCCTGTAAAGATTCCCCCTTTTGAGTTGCATAGAAGTTTACAGGAACTCCCTGAACAACTAAAAAGTTACCAAAATCTCTCTAGCCGACTTCATAACTTTTACGGACACAAATACATATTCTTAGTTACCCACGCTAAAGTTATTTTGCAAACATCTATAATCTTAAAGAACCATTTGTATATAATTTCGTCGGCGGGTAGAAAAAAAGAGAGAGAGAATGATACTTTCCTCAAGTTCTATCCTCCCCGCTTTTCTTTTTCCGTTATTTGCCCAGAGACCATTTCGCGCATCGTGGTAGGTTGTCTGATCTCCGTGCCCTATATTAAGTAAAGCCAACAACCAGGCAGAGTTAAAGAAGGCCCTTTGAGCAACCAGTGGTTTCTTCTCGGCTCAACTCTTCTCCGAGCAACAACTATGGAATGGGCAATGAAGCTGAACATGCGCCTCGTATCATCATTGGTAAGCGAAAAAATAGAAATGCTTTCTCAATTGCTCGTTTTTCTTTATCTGATCGTAGTAACAAAATCCATTGCTTATACTCTGTCCAGCCGCCGGTTTTAAGGGGGCGGGGGGCACAGGATCCTCCCAAAAGGATAAATTAATTTAACTTTCATTTATTATTTTTAATTGACTTCTTTAGAACATAAAGAATTTTTTTTTTTTTTTTTTTGGTTATTTAAATTGAATGCAAAACACACAAAGCATATTTGAACAAAAGCAGCTTTGTTTGCTAAAGAAGTAATATTGTATAACAAATGAATACTTGGGTGCTTGATAATAAAATGAATGATGTACCAACGTTTCAATGCACGAAAATTGCGTATTATTGCAGACACGTGTTTTGGTGTTATAAGATTTGAAAAGGGTTTTCCCTGTAACACGGAAACACGTGTCTGCAGTAATTGCAATTATTGTGCATCAAAACGTCGGTACATCATTCATTTAAGTAATATTGTAGTCAGAGGCTAGAGCAGCAGAATGCACTTAACTCACTGGTTTCGAATTTAAATAAATGGGTCGAATCCAAAGGAACGTATAAAAATTTGTCCGTTAATTCTTCTTTGATGGAACGAATAATTAACATTTAAAAAAAATCTGTGTACACTAGACGTACTGGAAGAGTAATTTCGATCCAGGGAGCTAATTGCAAAATAACTGATTTCTTTTTCAGCATTTTTGAAATGCAAAATGAAAGGAATCACATGGTAGTTTCTGGACAAAACCATAATATTAAAGGAATCTGTATGCAGTACTAAAATGCTAACTCAACTGTATCATGTCGTTAAGAACTGCTTAGCAACTGCTTTAAATTATATAGAGTTTAGTATGTAACAAGAAGTTCCGTCTAGAACTAAACGAGCCTACTTTCCCGTATACCCATACTACTTTCTAGTACCTGATCAATATTCTCAAAAATAGCTAAAATCGCAAATCGGTTCAAACATATTTTTAAAATATTTTAAGCTGATTTCTAGGAATAAAATATTCCTCACTCATCAAAAAAAAAAAAAAAAAAAAAAAAAACGATAAATAAAATAGCAGCACCTTTTAAACAAAGCAGCAAAGACGCTTTTTTCCATTAAAAAAATTCATTAACAGCTTTCAGGACGAAAAAATAATAATTAAAATTAATAAGCTCATTAAAATAAATACCTCATATCAAAAAATAATAACAGTAACAATAATAACAATAATAATTTCTTTTTCCCCTGTTGCCAAAAATAATTTTTTAAATGAATTAATGCATTTACCAAAATACATAAAAACAATAAAATGTCAACTTAAAGAAATAATTTTCATTGTCAAAAAAAAAAAAAAATCGTGTGCGCATATCTTTATGTAGAAACATAAATGACTTCGAGTTTATTCGCCGAAAACTGAATACCTAAATTAAAACTTGAGCGTGAAAATAAAGACAAGTCATATCAACAATAATTATTTCACAGTTAAAACCATAGCTGCGGAATCAGAGTCAGAGTCAATCTCATTTTGGGATAAAGGAGTCGGAGTCGAATATCCAAGAATCGGAGTCAGTCATTTGTCCTCCGTGTATAAATTTTTGCCAAAGCTACGAAGTCAGAGTCAAAGTCGGGGAGTCGGAGTCCGATTAATTGTCGGACACAGGAGTCGGAGTCGGAGTCAGGTGCCCCTAAATTCTCGGAGGCAGAGTCTGGAGTTTAGCGTCAAGAGCTATTTCCAACAAAATTTGTTTGAAGTAAATCCGTCTTCAAGTACGGAATCTACATTGACTTTCAGTTTCCCCGTAGGCGCTAATGTTAAGGGATTTGAACTGTTCAAAATTGAACGGAAAATTGTTCAAATCAAAAAGATATTTTATAAACAAATTTTTCATCAAAAGCTTTTTCCTGCAAAGTTTGTTTGAAGCAAATTCGCCTCACAGTTCGGAATTGCCTTGAATTTCCCCGTAGGAGCTAATGTTAAATTTTTTTGAACTGTTCAAAATTGAACAAAAAATAGTTCAAATCAAAAAGTGAAATATGGAAGGGGTCTCGCTGAGATCTTTCGAGCAAAAAAAAAATTGTTCGAATCGGACTATTCATTCAAAAGTTATTAGGGGGAGGGACAGACAGTCAAACCGACAGACAGATCGACAGACATTTTTTCCCATCTCAATACCCTACTTTCCAATTATTAATTTTTCGATATTTATTTAATTATTTTATTTATTTTTGACCTTTTTGTTTTTTGTTTTTCGCGATATTTTTAAGCTGCATTAAGCCTTGTTTCATGCTTTTTTCTTCTTTTTCTGACTTTTACTGGGAAAGTAGGCTAAAAAGCTTGAAATGTCAAAGATATTTTATGCAATTATTCAAAGTGTATTAGTGCATAATATTTATGCACGTAAAAGTAGATTATTTGGCCTTAAGAGATCCTAAAAAACATTTAAGAATCAAGTCTTGAAAACTTAGTAGTTATGAAAAATTGTATGGGGGTCGGGGGGTGCACTTTTCAATTTCTAGTGCCCCCTCCAAAAATTATTTCCGTATCCGTCCCCAAATCTGCTGTAAGTTTTATAGTCACTATAATAATCACTCTGGAGAAGGGATGGGGATGACTAAGGAAGGGCTTTGCTCCTCTCTGAAAGTATGCTACACATTTTCCAGGCAGAAAAACTGAAAGCATGTGGCAAAATTCAAGGAAATGAAACAAAAATGTGAACACATAATGAATTCCCATTTTATTTAGACAAATATTTTCACCTTGTAATGCTATCCATTAAATAAAAAAAATAATAATAATAAAATGTGTCTACATGTTCTCAACATTTTTTTATAGCAAGATGCTCACCAGGAAAATGATGTGGTAGTCTGGCGCGTTGTAAATCATTGAAATTTTTAACGGAATGTCTCAAACGAGAATAAGTCTTTTTGGATGGTCTGGTTTCTGGAGAGGGAAGGGGGGCACTGAAGCTTTATAATTATTATGTTTTGTTGATACAATACATTGATTGTACTTTCCAAGCCTCATTGTGTTATTTGAAATGCCCAAAAATTGATCTTATTGTCACTGATCAAAAAACTTATAAAGTTTATTTTACGAACTAATCCTTTTAATAATACTTGTCTAGAGCAGAATCGACTATTTTGCTAACGTTGAAAGTTTTACCCACCAAAAAACAATAATAATAACAATAAACAATAAAATAAGTACATAAATGATAAGCAAAAAGAAAACTTTATCACTTCAAAATTAATGTGCTGTTACGTTAAAAGAAACAAATGAACATTTTTAATATCATTTTTAAAATGATTTCATTATTTTTTTAATTTTTTATTTCTCAAAATATTATCATTTAATTAAAGATATTTCTTTTTTTATCTACTAAGTTTCTGTTGATTAAAAGGTGGAGAGAAAAATTACGTGTTTGAGAATCTCGAAACAGCAGAGTCCTATAAATTAAATCTTGATTCTACTTCCACCCAACAGGCTTTACTGTTCACCTCTGAGAAGTTGAGCAATGGCCTTGAACAAGTCTATTTCTTTCAAGGGAGAGCAATCAGTAAGAAGAGGAATTGCTAGGTGCAGAATTGGGCTACCATTGCAATATTTTTTTTAAATTTCTGTCCTATAACATTGTTTTTTTTTTTCATTGGTAAACATTTAAATTTTATAGTAGCTTCATATACACTGGTGTGCAAAAATTAAGGACGAGACGGTTTTTTCAATATAACTTTGTACAAAAGCTTTCCAAATACACACATTTAATACCGTAAGATCCCCAATACGTAAGGACATGTGTAATATAAGCAATACTTACTAAAAGAGAAATCAGAGGGATAAAAAGAAGCTTTATTGAAAAAGTACCATGGAGAGCAATGCGACTGAAGGCCGAAACATCCCTATGATGGGTGTCCAGCAAGAAACATCCGGTCTTTAGTAGGGGATATGATCGCCCCTGACTGCTAGGCAGGTTTCACAGCGTCTGCCCATACTGAGAATGAGGGTGTCAATGAGTTGTTGAGGCATTGCTGCCCATTCGTCTTGCAACGCCAATCGAAGCTCCCGAATCGTTACTGGTGGTAAGGTACGAGCTGCCAAGCATCTGTCTAGAAAATCCCATACATGCTCGATGGAATTGAGGTCCGGAGATCGTGCCGGCCAATCTATACGTTCAATATCCTCACTCTCTAAGAGCTGTTCGGCAGCTACTGCGCGATGACATGGTGCATTGTCGTCCATGAAAAGGAACTGCGGACCCATAGCGCCTCTAAAAAGACGCACATATGGAAGAAGAATCTCGTTACAATAACGGGTCCCGTTGACTGAACCTGCATCGAAGATGGGAAGGTCTGTACGACTACCAAGCATGATGCCTCCCCAAACGAGAACACCGCGACCTACATACCTGTCCCTTTCAATCATGTTCGAGGGATGATTGTGACTTCCCCGCTCTCTCCAGATGAGTATGCGATGAGAATTGCTACTCAGACTGAATCTGCTCTCATCTGTAAAGAGTACTCGTCCCCATTCATTGTCTCTCCAATTCTGGTGTTCCCGGCACCACAGAGAACGCCTTCTCGGATGGGCAAGCGTTAGAGGTACACACCGTATAGGGCGTCGTGCAAACAGACCACCACCTTGCAGTCTTCTGGTCACGGTAAAACGCGATATCGGTCGTCCAGTTGCCTGTGTCGTGTGTCTAGCGATTTCTCCCGCTGTCTGCCGCCTGTTTCTTCTGGCCTGTAAGACAATATACCGGTCATCTGCGGGTGTGGTTCCCCGTGGACGACCACTACTGAACCCCCGGATAGTTGTTCCTGTAGTTTGAAATTGTCTCCAAAGTTGAGAAACGATGCTGTGAGCAATTCCGTACTCTGCAACCACACTTGTCACACTGCGGCCTTCCCCTAACTTTGCTGCATATCTGCGCATGTGCTACCGTACATCACCTTACTTAATCTCCTGATTGGTCTTTCTGTCCGCTCTGCCTTTTCGTTCAGCTGATATGCTAATTTTTCGACTTAATTTTTGCACACCAGTGTAGTTTATGGGCACATTTGTTTCGACTTTTGAAGATCTTGGTACGTAACTACTCCTTGGTACGTAATACATTGAAAACAAGAAAGGTGCAACATTTTAGAATTTTTACTTAATTGTGATGTTGAGTTACTAAGTCGCCAAGCGGTCTAAGTACCAAGTTTGGTATACTAGAAATGGCAGGTTCGACTCCTACCCTCGCTTCAGATGTAATTTTCTGCTTTGTGCTGTACATTCTTTTCTGTATTGTCTGTAAGTGCTTTACACTATATCAAATGAAATGTGTCATACAGAGTTATTTCATAATTCCTTCAGGAATATCATTTTGTTATGGTGCAAAATTTAAACATACAGCAAAAAATAACATTCTAAGTTCAAATTTTGCTAGCAGATTTTAACGATTTTCTATTTGTGAGCCCTTGATCACGCAACGCCATAGTCTATGCCACACAACACTCAACATGGCACTATCAATACTGACGGCATGTCCATTCACGCAGTTCTAATAAATCACGTGCCAAAAGGGATACGAAAACCTTGTCTTTTACTACTGTCCCGCAAGTAAAAGCGCACTAGGATAACACATTCTGCCAACAAAAGTTTAACTAGGACAGATAGTCAACTTCTAATGTCAACTTTATACGTTTTACTGTACCATGTTCATTCGAGTATGGTAGATTCTGGACTATGGCATTGTGTGATCAAATTTTCATGCAAATAACACGTGTAAGGTATGTAAATAAAACGAGAATTGTTTCTATAATGTTTAAGATGTTCACTTTTGATGTATTCGTCTTAGATTTCCTACTACAGCAATTCGAAACTCTGGAGGAAAGTATAAATAACACTAAATGTAAGAAGGGAGAAACGCTGAGACTAAAGTTCTCATCAATTAAACTTGACCGTAGCTCCTGAATGAACGAGTTATAATGAAATTCCTTTTCATTTTCAGGTTCTTGTTATTTTGATGAGCACACACACAAAAGCCATCTATCCAGCAGGCTACATGGAACTCTCACGTTTACATCCTCACAGTGAACCGGAAGATTTATTAGTTTCTCAAACGGCACATCGGCATTTCGTGTCAGCATCTGGAACAGATGGGACAGAAATAAAAAGGCGACTTGACCTCTCACAGTCAGGCTCTGATGAGCCTGAATTACAATTCTCGGATTCTGAAGGCCATAAAGTCGTTTGGGATGATCGGAAATCGGAATCCTATCGATACGACCATCCTGACGCAAACGATGCGTTATACTCTCTAGAAGAAAAAGATACTGAAAAACGAAACGATTACTACGAGAACCTGGCCAAAAAAGCATACAGTACCACCTCATTCAAAAGCTACATTCCAAGAACAGAGCATGAAGATTTTCGTACGTCAGCAGTTTACAGGCCAGATGCAGTGCCAGCTGAAATAATTAAACCTTACAGATTAGCAGATTTTGGAGGTTATGATTCCGTGGTAGAACCGGAATCAGCAGAACAAAAACCCATGTTTAGAGATGAAACACACGATGATTCACATGAAATGTCTCCCTCCAGAAAGTCATACCATGTTGAAACATGGCATCGGTCCAAAGGAAGAGACTCTGAAATGCGTAAATATGGTAAGGACGCAAGTAGCGAGCTGGATGACTTAGATATGGTTTCATTAATTTCGCGACCAACTATGATGAATCCATACAAATTATTAAAAAGAGAGGAAGTACCGAAAAAATCTGAGAACTTTCCTAAAAGCAGAAGACGTCAAGCAGACAAAGTTTTGCTAAGTCACGAATCCAGACCGCATATCAGAAGATCTTATGAGAAACCACATTACAATACACTTGTTACTGATGAAGAAAGATTTGTATCATCTACTGCTTATGTTAAACCGACGAGGCAGCAATTCCATGAACAGGTAAAAAAATTATTCATTTCTGTTGTACTTAAAATCTACCTGATCCTCATTATGATGAATTTAAATGTTTAAAATTCTGTGTGTTAATGCAGTAGAATTCTGAGAATTGGAAATAATTGGGATCGGCGAATGTTGAATTGAAAAAATTTCAGATGAACCAAAACTCGAGGAAATATAGAAAAGAAAAAAAACTTTGCTGAGAAAGCTAGTTAAATATTCAGTAGGGTCTGGTGGGGGAAAGTGGTCAATGGGGTAAAGTGGTCATAATTCAAATAAATGGTTATACCTTAAAAATAAATGTTCGAATGAATGTGAAAATTTTATTTTAGAGTAGTGCAGTTAGAAACTACATTTTGAATACAAAATTTTACAACTGGCAAAATTTTATTTGGTAAAAAAAAATATTTTGAGTGATTATGAATTTTTTAAAAATATAAACACCTTTTTTAACTTCCTTGGGAAATTTTGTTTGTTTGAATTATGAACAGATTGACTGCACAGGAAGCTTCCTACATGTCTCAAGAACTCATACTCATTAGCAGTTAGCTGAATCTCTTTTGAATAATTTTTTAGAACAATTTTAGTAAGATGGGGTAAAGTGGTCATAATATTAGGTTTAACGAATATTGTTCTTTTAAAATCACTTAATCTTTAAGTATAAGGCAGGTATCAATTAAATATTAATTTCACTTAATATGTATTGTTTTTACAGTAAACAAGGTTAAATATATGAGTATATGCACATGCATACACATATACTCCTGTAGGCACGTATATATACGTATTCACATAAATGCACCAATAAACACGTATTTGGGTATCTCCTAGTATTTTTTATCTATACAGATATACATTCGACTATACACGTATATACCCGCTTATACTCGTACATATACGAACACTTATATACTCAGGTAGACACGACGTATATACACGTACATGCTCGAGCTGACACTTACATACTAGCATATGATATACATGCATGCAGGGTGAGTTTAAACTCTTGGGCAAATTTTTAAAAGGTGTTAGAGAGGAGGATAAGAAGTAAGAATCTTAAGAAACATATGGCCACAAACTAAACGCTGACGCGCTATATGCACGCAAAGCCAGAAACTAATGAATGCAAAACAGGTCACAAATTTATTACAAAAAAAAAGACAATTTTACACAACGACTTATGAAAGTTTTAAGTCATTGATGAAACTTGCGGCCGGCATCTGTAATACATGCGTCGTGATCACTCTGTTGCAATTACGAGACTCTTGAAAAACTTTCATCAGTCGCTGCGCCTTTGTTGCAATGCGTGTATTAGAGCTGCTACAGGCCTTACTTTTTAACAACTGTCTAAATATTTCTTAAGAACTAAAATGTCGGGTAAAATCATCTTTGTGTAACTAATTTGTGACCTGTTTTCATTCCATCGATTTCTGGCTTTGTGTGCATGTAGCGCGTCAACGACCATAAGTTCCTTACGATTCTTTGCTTCTTATCCTCCCCTTTCACATCACTTAGATTTTGCCCAAGATCTTGGATTCACTATGTAAGCATACATGTATATTAGCGGATATACTCGTAGATATACGTGGATACATGTACTGATGTTTACACGTAAATGTACGTATATACGTCTAACAAGTATATAATCGTGTTTACACGTAAGCATACGTATATACTCTTGCTTCCACATATATATATATATATATATATATATATATATATATATATATATATATATATATATATGCGTGAGTAGGCACGTACCAAACACGCACTGGATATATCCACGAATTAACTCGTGTATACCCGTATATGTATGTAAGTACACTACTGGCCGTTAAAATTGCTACACCAAGAAGGAATAATCTGAATGAAACAAAATTTTGCACACGTGATGGCAACATTGACACTAGAAAACGATTACAAAATGAAAGCAAAATGATCATTTATTACTGGAAAAATCTCACATGAATGGAGGTTTAAGTACCCTGTTGCGCCACCTCTAGTTGGAATTTAAGAACCGATACGGTCGAGCATTGAGGTACAGCAGTTTCGTACGATGTCTTACGTCTTCTCGTACCACAGTTGCTGTAAACGCGCCACTAATTTGATCAAATAAACAGGCTGTCCAATTTACCGTCTCAAGTGATCCCAGATATGCTCAATTTGTGACAAGTCACAAATCGCAGACCAGAGCATCACGCAGACCAGAGAAAGTGATAATGCGGAAGAGGAAATCCCTTTACACCCTTGCTGTGTTTGACCGAGCATTGTAATGTTAAAAAATATTTCCTGGGAGCCCCGTCGTGAGTGCTAACACGTATGAGTTTCATCGAATTAGTGGCACGTTTACAGCAACTGTGGTACGAGATGACGCAGGATATCGTAGGAGACTGTTATGTCTCAATGCCCGATTGTTTCGCTTCAAGTACATCGTACATTCACAGCTAGAGGTGGCTTTACAGGGTACTTAAACCTCCATTTATTCGAGATTTTTCCAACCATAAATGATCAATTTGCTTTAATTTTGTAATCACTTTCTAATGTCAATTTTATTATCACGTATGTAAAATTTAGCTTCATTCTGGCAATTTCTTCTTGGTGTAGCAATTTTAATGGCCAGTAGAGTATCTATGTACACTTATATATGCGTATATGCGTCGACTATACACATATATACTCAGAAACTCAGGTATGCACATATATACTCGAGATACATGTGCAAACACGCAAATGATGTTCGTTTTGCGCGTATATACTCGCATATACACGTGACTCGTATATACTCGTGTAGACACGTATACACTCCTGTAGGCAATCACGTATACATGCTTATACGCTCGTGTATACGCGAATATACTTGAGTAGGCACATGCATGCATATATCTCATGTATACATGTATTTATTCATATATGAACATGTTTACTCTTGTTTAAACGACACGTATATACTCGTGCATACCCGCATATACTCGTACATGTACTTGTAACTATAAAAACAACCAAAATATACAAATAATAGGGTTATTTGTAACAGTTTTGTAGCTGTTTTTAACTATGACCACTTTACCCCATGCTATGACCACTTTCCCCCACCCCATGGGGTAAAGTGGTCATAAATACAAAGGGAAATGAAAATGTTATAAAACTACTTAAATCAATATTTTTTTTTCCTGAAATTCAATGTACGTGTTCTTTAATAATGCAATGTAAAATAATAACAAAAAAATTGAAGTATTTAAAGAATTTATTGTATTTATTATCCACGTAAGTTGAAAACCTACGATTTTATGACCACTTTACCCCACCAGACCCTACTACTCTGACTTGATATTTTTATTTGAAGGCAATAGAGAGAGGATATTAGGATTTTATTCAAAAACTTTACGAAACATTAATCTGATCCTGATATATTATAAAAGATTCCTCAATATGTGCAAAATTATGCATGCTGAAAAAGTTTTTTTTTTATTTTCTTTTTCTTTTCTTTTTTTTTTTTTTTCGTTTTTTTTTAGGTCTCTCATTTATTATCCTTTTTTTTTCCAATTACAATTTTCGAAAATAATTTTATTTCCGGTTAATCAGAACTTCGGATAATCAATGTTGGGATTAGTGGGGTTCTATTGCATTATTTTTTCAAAGCATTTCAATTAATTTTTGTTTGCAATGGTAAGCATGCCGACAGTAATTTAAACGTTTTTTAGTTTCTGTTTTAGATAATTTTCTTATTTCCAAAACTTGAAGTACCTTTATTGGTCCATTTCTTTATTATTATCGATTTTTTAGGCTATTCGTTGAATTGATAAAAATGAGTAATACACACTGAATGAAAGAATATACGATGGTTACAGGTTTTTCATTGAAAAAATGGTTCTTTAAAATCTCGAAACACGTGCACATAATTTATTTCGCAGTATTTGTATGCCATAGCGTCGTTTTTCCTGTAACCGTAGCACCGGGATGAAAGTAGTAGAAGAAAAATTACAACTTTTTTCGAAAAATGAAAAGGTAAATTGTAAACCAGGAAATTACAGTTTATTTTGAGAACTTCGGCTCGACTACGCTGTAACTCCACGGTCAATTTCCCCACAAAGGTAAACTTTGCAAACTCTACATAATGTTTATTAAACCAAGCAGTCAAGTATTGTTACTTATTTTTGGTTTTACGAATGAAAATGCTTTCCCTTCCATTCATTTCATTTATTAATATTTTAAATAATTGAAATTCCATAAATATTGTATAATAAATTGTATTGTATTAAAAATTTAATGATTTTCAAAAACAATTTCATATTTTTTTCATAAATTATTAAATTGTTAATAAAAAATTTTAAATAATTAAAATTCCATAAATATTGTAGAATAAATTATATTGTATTACAAATTTAATGATTTATCAAAAAAAAATTATTTTTTTTTTAAATTATTAAATTGTTTATAAAATATAATTTATAATGAAATATTTCAAAAGAATTACAGATAAAATATTTATTTGTTAAAAAATAAATAAAATGGACGAATGAAAATACGTAAAAAGAATCTTTGGTTAAAAAAAAAATAAATGCCGTTGCTTATTACCGATTTTCAATGAAATTCATTTCTCTTGTAACCCGCATAACATTGCTAACATGAAGAACGTCGTTTAGATGAAAATATGTTTCTTGTATATTTTTGGTTGAAAATACAGAACCTGCAATAAATTATTGTTTAACACGTACCATTCGCTCCAAAATCTACACTTTATGTCCGCATTTGATGGATTTACGTACAGCTAGCTCCAAACAGTGGCTTCCAAGAGAAAACTTCATTCCTGGCGGCAGAAACGCATTGCATGGACCACTTATGAATCTGCAATCGGCCTTTCTAGCACCATTGCACAATGCACTTTGTTTGATGAAAATATTTGCAAAAGCTCTGGACAAAGAAAGAGTGGCTTTTTCAGCATCTCGAGAACAAATTCAAGAGGCATAGATAAAGGAAAGGGTTGTTTTTGCTAGTATAAAAATTAAAGCTTTCGTTCATGACGAAGCTTAAAAATAATGAGTCAGAAGCAGAAAAAAATGTTGCCTGGACAGTTAAATTAGTTCGTCTTTATTATTTTAGAGGTGGATCTTTTACAAAAACGGAGCTTGATGGATCATTTCAGTTTTGATACATGGATCAAGTACGTTTTGTTTATACAGAATTCCATACAGGGGTGCCCACAGGGGGGGGGGGGGGGTTATGGCGCAAGTTGCGCCATCAAAAATTTTGGAAGGGGGGTACTTTTAAATTTTTTTAAAAATTATTTATTTAAATTTATTTATTAATTTATTTTTAATTTAAATTATTTATTTTATTGAGCAATCACGATTGCTTATTGTTCTCATTTGACAGTCCTTGACGTTGGGATTATTTTTCAGCTTGGACCAGCAGCACCACCGCCCACCGGCGCGGCGGCGGCACGGCTGCTCTGGACCTGACCACTGTCCCCTGGAATCCACTTCTGCTGGGTGGTGGCGTCCATGTCCTTCACACGCATGCTCATACACACTCGCCAACGCGTGAGCGCCTTTACACACATACACAGGCCTACGTGCACACACT
The DNA here is from genome assembly GCF_026930045.1 of Uloborus diversus. Taxonomy (NCBI): domain Eukaryota; kingdom Metazoa; phylum Arthropoda; class Arachnida; order Araneae; family Uloboridae; genus Uloborus; species Uloborus diversus. Next base: position 84,183,083 of record NC_072737.1, on the reverse strand, counting down.
TAAGCCTGCACACACACAACTATACACACATAACCACCCAGGAGGAGGGACATGCTTGGGGGGGGAGCCATTTCTAGAAACAATAACTCTAATGAGTAGGGTCTTGTCGCAACTCGTGATTGCGAAAAACATAATTTGAATTCAAAGTTTCAGAATTCAAATTAGATTTTTTTATTTTTATCTTGTTTATATTTTATTTCATTTATTTACTTAGTTTGTGCGCGTGCGTGTGTGTGTGTGTGTCAATGGCGAAGCACCGAACCTTTCTAATAAAATAATAATTAAAAACAAATAGATAAATAAAAAGTATTTAAAAAAAAAATTAAAAAAATATTTAAAAAAAATAACAAATTAAAAAAAAGGATAGAAAATAAAAAAGGAAAGAGGGTTGAGAAAAAAAATGCGAGGGGGAATTTGCGACGTTGAACTTGGGGTTGGGGAGGCACCCCTGATCCCATACTTTCATCTAAAAAACGGGAAAAAAAAGTTTCAATTTGTTTTACCGTATAACTATCGAATTTTCCTGTGCATAAGACATTCTCGCATATTGGACATAGCCACAAACTTAAATACAGTTGCGTGGAAAAAATCTAAAACTTGAAGTTTAATTTTATAAAATATTTGACTAAAAATATTAGGTCATTTTTATTTTAAACTAGTGGTACCCGCACGGCTTTGCCCGTATTAGAAAAATTAAAAGGTCTTTTGGTTCGCCTGTATATTTACAAATAATGTATGGTGAATTTTCTCGCCGATTGACTTGTACCCATGCTACGGTTCCACGTTATGATAATTTCGTGCCTCGCCGATAGGCTTGTGCCCATGTTACGGTTCCACGTTATGATAATTTCGTAATTTACTCGTCCATCTTATGATAGTTTTGTTCTTAAAATTGGAATAGAAAAAGAACCACATCGAATCTTCGAGAAACCGCTTCGAGGTGCACACCCCATGCTACAAACCAACTTTGGGCCAAATTCCATGAAAATCGGCCGAACGGTCTAGGTGCTATGCGCGTCAAAAAGATCCAGACATCCTCCGGACATCCAGCCATCTTCCTGACATCCAGACATCCTCCTGACATCCAGACAGAGAGACTTTCAGCTTTATTATTAGTAAAGAGTTTACAATTTCCGAAACTCACAAAATCTGTGTCATTGTCATTTGATACTTTGCTATTGTCCATTAACTGCTCTATCATCATCCTCTTCATTATCGTGATCCTTTGAAAGTTTATAATGAACGTCCCCTTTGTCGAGGGCAGCGTTAATATTGCATTTCTTTAAAAGATTTTGAAATAGCTTTTGTATCCACATTCCATCAAAAATGTCTTGATCCATTTGCAAAGTATTAAACATTCAATTTTAGAAACGTGAAGGTAAACACGTCATTCTTCTCTCTCTTTGCTATCATCATTAACTTCTTTTTCATCTTCCTCGCCATTATCATAATCATAAGCATGTATGAAATGATGTTCACCTCTATCAAGGGCATGGTTAGTTCCGAATGTCAAGAAGGATTTGGCAATAGTTTTAGCATTTACTTTCATACACGGTGTCTTGATTCAATGTTTCAAAACACAAAATCAAGTGCGTTCAACTTCAAAACGGAACCACACACATTTTAAGCTTCGTTATTTAAGATAGAGTCAAATTTTAAGACGATTTTTGGGGTGGAAAAAAATAATATAGTTTGTAGCGATTTCTGGAAACTACTTTTAAATTAAGTCAAAAAATATATTAAAAAAGAACAGTTTATCAGTAGCGTATGATAGGGGATAGTGTCCAGATTCAGACTTCTAGTTTGAAGTTCAAAATTAATTAAATACATCCTACAAAATAAAAGTTCGTATAAAATTAATTCCAATGTAGAAAATAAAGTTTTTCCCCTCTACATCTGTCCACGGTGACTGACGTTACAAATTAACTCTATTTTTAACTTATAAATGAAGCACTGTCTTGAAATTAAATTTTTTTTCTTCTGAAATTGATCTAAAATATCTAAATATTGATCTATAATTCATATATGATATGGTACATCAATGCTCCCACACTTGTTTTCAGACTTGAGGAAATTTTATTTGTATGAAATTATGAAGAATAAAAAACCGTGACTCAATGTTACGCAGAAGAGACATTGAGAAATGTGACTTATATATAATTTGAAATTATCTTAAAACTATTAACGTAAAATCTAAACAGATTTTTTCCGCTTAAAATAGAGATTTTAGACTTGATGAAAACACTTTGTTTTATTGAAAAAACTTAAAAACTGAAAATATAAAAGTCATTTAACACCCGTGACAGATGATACTAAGATTTTTTAACTGATGTTACATTTACAATAAATTGCTGCAATTGAAAATTATGTCTCCTTAAAAATAAAATTAGGATTTTTTTGTTTAAAATCGTAAAATTGTATTTAAATTATAAGAAAAGTACATTTAAAAAGTTTTAAAAATTATATTTTTGATGTATTTCATAAAATAAAAAGTCCTCTTGTATTTACTACACATCTAGTGCGCTTAATATTTAATTCCTTTCTCATTTAAATAATAAATTTCATCCACATTGACAGGCTATTTCCAATGTTTTACTGCTTGAATCTTAAGAGTTACTAAATACTCCTAGTTTTCAATTTCAGTGCATCTAACTTCACGTGATACAATTGTTTGTCATATTCTTCAAGAACCCCAGTTGCAGTAAAAATTTTGGAACATGTTCTGCTGGAAGTGATTCCCTCCTTAACCTTAAAAAAAGGGTTGTTGCTAAACACCTGCTACAGCATCTGAATTTAAAAAAAAAAAGTATTATTCAAATATCTCTTTATAACATGACTGCAAGTCGGATGGTGATAGCTCAGAAATTTGCATGAAACTGTGACATTTAGAAATATTTCTGTATCGATGATGTAGCACTTTTATTAAAAAGTAATACATGAAGAACTAGGAGTATATGTTTGTCAAATTTCATGCTGGAAAATTTTTTACAGCAGCAGTTTTCTTTTGTGAAGATATAACAAAGAGCGCTTTGAATGACAAACAAATTTTACCAAGGTTTCATTATTTTAAAGACGGGTAATGCAGCTGCTAATTTAAGCCTGGGACTCCAATACTTTTAAATTTGTTCTACTCTTATTCTACTTCTTCACCTAATTTCTCTTTTTAATTTTATTCTGAACTAACTTGGGTAATTATGTGAGGTTTTTAAAAATCATTTTATTTATTTTTTATCATCCGCTCTTTTTAGCTACTACTTGGTTTTAATTTTTGTAATTTTCATGTTTTCCTTTATTTCTTAATTTATATCGCCTCCTTTTTTTGCCTTTCTGCAGCAGTCAAGGCCTTTTGTGCAATTTGTTTGAGGTTTATTAACGAAAAGAGAAATGTGACTGATGTTACTGTGACTGATGTTACATATTTTAAATAAAATTTAAATAATTAAATTCAACTATTCCTAAATATTATAATACATAATATTAAAGATATCATCATAAATGAAAAGAATATGACTTTTTATAAACTTAGGTTTGTTTTTGTTTAAGCAATGCAAACTTTTATACAATTTTGTGACTGATGTTACATTAGAGTATGAGGCCTAGTTTAGAAACAATTGTTACAAGACAATTACAACAGTTTTAAGTTTTTTTGTTGGTCTAATCTCTTCCTATGGAAACTAAATTTCAATAAAAAATAAGATTGTAGATAAAGCAATTAATGTCCTAAGTGGAAAAAAAGATTAACTTTTAGAACCACTTATACAACGACACATGGGCACTGAGCAGTGTTGTCAAAATTTGCCTATAAAACTTACAAAAAATGTGTTTATAACTTTTTTTGCATAGTTTTATTAAAATACTCTTTTTAACTCATTTTACCTTACCCTCAAAGAAAAAAAAATTACTGATACAATGAATTTTTTTTTTTTTAACTGTGATGTCCCTAGTTTCATGGACATACCCCTCTGTTTAAAAGATGTTTTCCTCATCAGATCAATTTTATGTACATATATGCCGATGTAAAATTTAAATCAAATTATGACTGCTTTTATTTTCATTTTTGAAATAACCGAATGGTAAAAATTTGAATCTTTCAACTTTTTAATCCTTTTTTGCAGCAAATATTCGTAAAAATGGCTTTAAAAAGAAAAGAAAGAAAGAAATGATAATTCGAAGCTATATGCTCTATTCAATAGAGCTAATTTATTAATCTGAGCGACTTTTCAAATTTTTTCGGTCAATTCATTAAACTATGTGTATGCTTTTTATGTATTAATTTCTTTTTTTAAGTAGCGAAGTAGCAACTTCAGTCGTTCAGTAGTTTCTGGTCGCTACATTAAAAAAAAGTAGTTGTAGTTGTAGTTCGCTACAAAAAAAAATTATATTTTTTCCAACCTTTAATGAGAATGGAATTCATATGTTCACTGTTGAATGTTTCAGTTCAATATTTGACCGATAACAATACAGATCTTTCGGTTGAGCGAAAAGAGTTACCTGATTTTTAATTCAAGGAAAAACTCTTGTCTCCTGTGTATGTAAACCGGGTGTAAATTATGATTATTCAGCAGCAGTTGCACTTTTTCTAGCTTTTATATTGGTACTTAATTTAAACAGAGTCATAAATTATTTCGATGATTACATTTTCCTATTCCTATCGGTAAAAAGCATTTGCACGTCCTACTTTAATTAATGAGCTGGTTTTAATTTAAAGTAGAGCATACAAACGATAGCACATTAACATCGTTACTGTTTGCAATGGAATATCACAAAACATTTTTTTTTTTCATTCTGGAAAGATTTGAGTTTTCCCTGTAAGAGAATCTTAGAATCAAAAATAATTGGGGGCGGGAGGGAGCGGGGAGAGAGAGTAATGAAAACGGTGCAGAGCGTCATGTTTGCGTCTCGTCTCACTGCGCTAGTGATGGGAAATATTTGTTTTACTAGGCAATCAAGAATCAAATTTAAAAATCAAGATCTCTTCCAGACACAAGTTTTGTTATATCTTTCATTTTTTCCTGTCCACGTTAAAAAATGTCTTTACTCAAAAAAAAAAAAAAAAAAAGAATATCCTGTACCGCACGCGAATTTTGTGAATAATTTTAATACTTTTCTATGATTTTTAAGCAATATTTACTACTTACAATAATATCTTATCTTATTTTTACATTTAAAATTGTTTGTAAAATGTATTCAACACTGAGTGAAGATTTATTTAAGTAATTATTAATTCATCATTTATAAGTACTATTTTGTAAAAAAAAAGGGGGGGGGGGGTGAACCCTCAGCCATTCGCAAAATGTTTGACGGACGCCAAGTCTAAAGTTTTGTTTGTTTGTTGATATGCAAAGAAGAAAAAATTTTGAAAAGAAAAAAAAATAGAACCAACTTCAAAATTGCTCTAAAAAGTGAAAAATAATTTTATTCTTTAGAAACATAATTTTTGAAGTTGGCGCAAAAACAAAAAGTAAAATCCAGAGTAACGATGCTTCGTTCATATTTTTTTCAGAAAATCATCCAAAGTTAAGAACGAAACATTTATATCGTTACTCACATATGCTGTTATCAATGCATAATGTATGTGGTAGTGAAGAAATTAGGCCTGGTTAAATTCATAGTTGTAGTTGAGTTATGGCTGTGAATGAACTTATCTATTGTTTTTGCGCCAACTTCAAAAATTATGTTTAAAAGTATTATCGATGGTGTTTAAAGAATAAAATTATTTTTCACTTTTTAGAGCAATTTTGAAGTTGGTTCTATTTTTTTTTTTTTTTTTTTTTCAAAATTTTTTTATTTCATTCTTTTTAGTGTAAATGTAGATATTTCAGTAAAAGTAAGAAGTTACCTAGTAAGAAGTTCGGCTCTATATCGCTTCAGAGAAACCTTTATTCAAAATTATCATTACAATTACTATTAATGTTACTGTTATATGGCACCGAACTTTTAAAACAATGGGTTTCATATCATTTTAATCATTTAATAGGGAAATTGCATAAAATTTACTGTTTTTTGCCCATAACTTTTTTTCTAAAGAACAAATATGGTCAAACAAAGTAATGGGACCTAAGTTGAGCCATCCCCTATCCATTAAAAAAAGAATCATCAAAATCGGTTCACTAGGTGAGACGCTGTGAGTGGACAAACGAAAAAAAAAACATACATACGGTATGAACTGATAACCGCCTCCTTTTTGAAGTCGGTTAAAAAAACATACATACGGTATGAACTGATAACCGCCTCCTTTTTGAAGTCGGTTAAAAAGAAAAAAAAACCTTTCCGTACACAAAAAAAAGTTTGTAACGGAGCGCAAATGCAAGCTTTTTTTTTTCCCAAGAGGAAAAAAATGAAAGAAAGGAAGAAAAGAAAAAAAAATCCATCGCCGGTTCGCGAATTTTTTTTCAAAAGCGTTTGCCGATCTGCCGATCAAAAAAGGAGGAGAAACTCTGCCTTGGTTATTATTTTAGGGTTTCTATCTTGTATATCAGTTTTGAAATGCTATATTTAAAATCCCCTCCCCCTTAAATTTTGCTACTAACTAGTGAGAGCTACACTAAAACCTTAAATATTTACAACTTATACTAAAGCCTCAACTATTTACAACTTATACTGTGCTGATAATTCTATCAATATCACGGGACGCGGGAGCGTCCCGCCCCGCCAAGGAAACCAAACGCAGCAGCCAACAGAAGCAAATCCACCGCCAAAGACGAAAGAAAATAAAAACACGACAGAACGAATTCGGGTTTTTTGGGTTTTTCACTCCTCTGTATCTCAGCCCCATGAAGACCCCCGGAGTTGATTTTTGGTACACTCAATCTCTAGTGGCCCCTGACGCCGTAAACCAAAATACAATCCCCTGGACCATCAGGGGGAGGCGGTATTAAAGTTATAAAATCGCTGTTCAAAAAATTTTTCGCTTTCTTTGACAGGGCTACAGCCCAGACGAAAAAAGGAATCAAGCTGAAATTTCGCACACACATTCCTTGTGTCCTACTGATGTGCCTTTTGTGCCATTTGACCCCCCTCCCCTTCCCCCCTCGTTTTTACCCCCCAAATTGTACCTTCCCGGGGTTCCATCACAGCCCCCCGGGGGGCTACGGTAATGATTTTTCGTATACATATTCTTGGGGAGCCATTGAGTACACATACAAAAATTCAACCCCCAGGGACATCATGGGCCGGAGTAATTGAAATTTGAAAATCACTAATTTTCCCTAAATTCTTATGTACTTACTCTCAGCTCATAGGGTTTGTTTATCTCGGACTGCAATTGCAAGGTTAGAACAGATCTAACAGTTTTTTCCAAAGTTGTCTTAGGAACTGAAATTCAATCAAGACTACAACATATCCAACAGTTGCAACTAAACGTTAAATCGCGGATATCACAAATTTACCACAGCGACTGCGCATGCGTGCGGACTTGGTTCATTGGGCTTTCTGTTTTTAAGATTCCATGTTGTTTGTTTATATTTAAGCAGAGAAACAAATTAATGAATGAGATTAGAATGCTGTCCTCCCCCCCCCCCCAAAGTTTTGCCGATACGAAATTTCCTTCCCCCTGTTTTTCAGTTTTGATATATTTATGGAGGGAAGAAATTTTAAATGCTGGCGCGAAACTGGGGTTAAAATATTACAATATTTTAAGTGACAAATTATATGAAACTGTACACATATGAATACGGCACACTTTTTAATTGAAAGCAAAAAATAGCACTTTTTTTATTGGTTTGCTTATTTTTTAAATTAATGGATTTTTCACAAACAACACATAATGAATTGAAAATATATGAAATACATGCGTGGATATCCGTGCTTTGCAGTAATTCGTTAGCTGAAAAAATTTTTGAAATTAATTTAAGCAAGACTTTTAATGAGCTTAGTCCGCGCGCAACATGCGCATTCGCTATGGCAAATTTGGGATATCCGCGATTTGACATCGAGTAAAGTTGCATAGATCTTCTGACACATTCAAATTTAAAATATTTAATGCCTTTTTTTATTTTTTTATTTTTTTTGCTTGGTGATAACATGCGTTTTTTAAATTAACTTTTAAACAAAACTAGGTATTAAACAAGACAAAGACTTCTATCAAGAAAAAGATAAATCACCAAACAATTAAAATTATCCCATAAAACGTAAAATAATCCACGATTTAAGAAAAAATGTAATTAAACAAAAAGTGAAAAGCTAGATTAAAATAGCCCTCAAGCTGTAAAACATTTAAAGAAACCTTCATGAAAATGTTGAATAATCTGTCAAATAAAGAAACTGTAATAGAATTTATTGCGAAGTTGTAAAATACTCGAAAACAATATAATTTAAAATATAGTATTTTATTATCCAAGAAGTTTTCTTTGCAACAGAGAGGATACAAGGATTGCAATAAAATTTAAACCGCCCAATTCTCGCAAATTGAACATAGAATCTTAATATTTAAAAAATAACTTGACGTAAAATTAGGCTAGCCATTATTGTTCCTTAAAAATACAAAACAGCGTTGTTTCAATTGAAAATTTTCTGACTTGAAGTTCTCAATTCTAAAAATACATACAAAGTAATAATATCAATGCAAAAAGATGTGATATCTCATCAAAAACAACCCTGTTGTAAAAATTTCCCTGCCAAGAAAACCTTTAACTTTTCCGCACAAAAAAGAAAACCTGCATCCTAAACCCAAAAATCCTCAGCCATAAAAAGTTATGATATCTAGTTTTCCCACCAAGTATCTGCCAAACTATCATTCTCCCTCTTCTCCTTTTTCATCACAGCTACTTCCATTAGAACCCCCCCCCCCCTCTTCAACTCCTCAGAAATATGGATAGATCTTTTAAATTGTTTATCCTTGTTTGGCGGAAAGCTTTTCAAAGTGAAGTGGTTGCTTGGTGAGCAAAAAGCTTCCCGCCAAACAAGATAAACAATTTAAAGGATCTATCCATATTTCTGAGGAGTTGAAGGTGGGAGGAGGTTCTAATGGAAGTAGCTGTGATGAAAAAGGAGAAGAGGGAGGATGATAGTTTGGCAGATACTTGGCGGGCAAAATAGATATCATAACTTTTTATGGCTGAGGATTTTTGGGTTTAGGATGCAGATTTACTTTTTTGTGCGGAAAAGTTAAAGGTTTTCTTGGCGGGGAAATTTTTACAACAGGGTTGTTTTTGATGAGATCAGAATATTTACCAAGCATTTTAGTTTTAATCAACAATTAGGAAACAAGCATTCTCCTGTTGCATCTGCTTAGAACAGCGCTGAAAGTTTCATATTTTAAGTAATCGAAACCATTAATAGAATAGCAACAATAAGCTGAAGATAAAAACATCATTCCTTTTTATTATCACTTGTTTTTATTGATATTGCTCGTCAAAATCATTACCGCTTGAGCAGCCATGAGTACCAATACAAGCAATGAAGATTCATGGCGGGAATATCAATATAAATTTCCAAAGTTCTGTTATTTCTGCTCTGGTTACTCTTTTCACCAAAGGACACGTCTCAGGAGATATATATTCAATGAAGTTACATGGTTTAACATTTGGATTTATTTTATTTTTACATCGGCGATAAAGGTTCTAACTACTAAAGCATTATTTCCGTTGGAACTGCGCGATAACTGCTCTAGTTCTGAATATTGTTCGAAACTTCATGGTTCGCTTCACGATCTATGATGATTTTGGGTAGTCAGCTTGGTAGCACACATTCTAAGCTGGACATTACCCTCGCTTTGGTATAATATCCCACAGGCTTTTAATGATGCAGGAGCTAATGAACTTTTACACAGCCGTTAAAAAACATTCTTTAAAAGTTCTCAAGCTCAAATTTAAGTTCACGAGTAAGAATCACGGGCTCAGGTTGACTCTTCAGTAATAATCTTCTATCACTTTGAGTTGCAAAGATTACACTATAAAGGTTACTTATTTAAATGTTTTACATATTTTAAATTAAAAAAAAATGTGTATTTTATTTACCTTAACCACTGTGTACTGCAACGCAGAATTAAGTTCTTTAAAAAAAAATCCTTTTGGAAAGACCGTTCGTTATTAACTTAAAAGTCATACCTATGTCTTCCGAATGTTTTATAACTGAAAAAATAAATTATACTCTTGCATTTTAGCTGCTGTAATTACTTTCTAAACTTTTACATCTGTTATATCCTGCGGTAAAGAATGGGCATTCTTCTAACGGTTGCAAAGTTAAAAATGGGATGGGACACATAGCAATTTGTTTAGGACATTGTCCGTCCTTAGTTTCTCTGTAAAACTGGATTTCATTGGTTATTCCGTTCAACAAACATCTTGGATTCAAAATAGCGATCGATCTTGATTCTAGATAAGTAGCGCAACATGGGACAAAGTGAAATGGCAGGACATTTACTCTGTTTTTAGCACCACCTATATAGCAATATTTTAACCTACTAGTAACATATGTAGTCCAGTCAGGAAAATGAATTAAGGTCAAAGCCAGGGTTCGAAAATATCATGATATTTTCTAAAATTTCCGATATTTTGATATATATCGGATATTTTGATACATATCCGATAGTTTCAATCAACGCAAACTAAGGTCTTCCAAAAAGGAAAAGCATCCTCAAATCACTCTTTATCTTCTTATATTATTATTGCAATGTGTGGACTTAAAATTAAGTTTCCCTTCCTTATTTATATCTAACTAACAAAAATACCCGGCGTTGCCTGGGTCAGTAATAATTATGAGAAACAATCGTTACTTGCCCTTGTTTTCTGTTTTGAGCGAAAGAATTTAAAACAAAAGATGAGAGAAACCATGAGAAATCTATGGTTTTTTTTTCTTTTAAATTTAAAATAGCTATTTCTTACAAAGTTAGAACAGGACTGTAAAAATTTACAATCAAGTACTAAAATATCAGAGACTGGAAGGTACAAATGAAGTGCGTTAAATAATTTTATTTATTCTAGAGTCCTTGAAAATAATTAGATAAGTCTTTGAAAATCCTAAGTGGGTTCTAATTACTTCTACACCATATTGTTAATCTGATTAGCCAGGAAAAAAAATGATACACAACCTCTATTCCTTTTGGTTTTCTGCATTATATAATTAAACTAGTATGCTGTGGCCATTACGAAACTTTCTTCTATATATTTTTTTTTTCTGATCCCTCCCCATGCTTGATGAGGAAGCAATATTCCCAACAAAAACAAAATTACACATGCAAAAATTTGACGACCATCTCAATATCTGAATTATTGCAAAAGCAAAGCTAAGAGCGAAAATTGTAAGTTATTTTAAAAGTCTTGCTTGAATTAATTACAAATATTTTATTTGTTAACAAACATAAGATGGCAACAGTTAAAAATTTTAAATCATTGAGATAATATTTCCGATCATTTCCATACCATTAAAATCACGAGAAATACGCAGACGACAATCTATTACGATTTATCTTTCTTATTCGGAACTCCAGCGCTCGAATACGCTACCTTGCGGTGATTTATAAAACTGCGTCTGCACCTAAAACATTGCCACGTTGCGCATCACGTGTGTCTGTTGACGTAAACACAGGCAGTTTGTTCTGAGTATTTATTAACGCAATCGATGTGTCTTAGTTTGCTTTCAGCTACAGAAATTAATTCGTCCCTTAGTAGTATTCTCGAGCTTCTCAAAATAATGTTAGTTTTTCTTATTTCTTTCAAAAAAGTATTAAATGGTGGAAGCGTAAACAAGAAAACTCTGGATTAACAAAATTGGATAACGTTATACCAGGTAAAAATTTTTATTGTTTTGTATGAATTTGTAAGAATATGAGTTTTTTTTAATCTTAAATTAATTTAACTAATCATATTTTACAGCAGCATTTAGTTGGAATGGACAGTATGCAAAATATTTTCTTGAATATATTATCGTAGAACAAAATGAATAACCGAGAAAGAATTTACTTTATTCCTTTTATTCTCAGCTGAAAGGTTTCGCCAAATTTGTTTAGGGTTATAGTAGTTTTAGTATTGTGCAAGCAAAGTAGCCTTGGCGAGTTTTCGCGTTTTTAGTTAAACCATTTTTAATTTTTATCATGAGTGGAATAAAATGATAGTAAGATTACAGAATTCGATAAGTAAAAAGAAATAATGGTCAATCAACTGAAAAGAAAACTACCACCATATATAAACTGTGAGTACACATTTTATTTATTTTGTTCTGAGTGAATTTGAATAAATATCAGTTTTTCAATTCGATGAAAAAAAAAACGAACTTAACAACATTGACTGGACACTTTTCTTTAACCTAATTCCACATAAATGATTTAAATAAAATTTGTTACTACAGTATCCTACTGAAATAGACAGTATGCAAATAAATTTTCTTGAAAATATTTATCGCAGAACAGATTGAAAAATCCAGAAAGAACGTTAAGAATTTGAACAATAAAAAATAAAAGTTCGCCAAAAATCTGTTTATAGTGTTATGGTTTTAAAATTATGTGAAAGAATAATGTATCTTGACAAGATTTCGCATATCAGGTAAATTATTTCCATGACGAATGAATTAAATGCATGATTTCTTTGGATATCCAATCATATAGTCATAGAAATAAATTATCTAGTGTTAAGCGTTACTCTTGACAGTCTGCCACGTATGTGCACTATGTGACAAAAATGTCAACAAATGCCGGAAATGTCACGAAACTGAACTTAATATGTACTAATGTATAGAAAAAACGGTACAAAATGAAAATGCCGTTCGAAGCGAACCAAAAATTTATGAATTCCGAATTCAACATCGTGAAAATGGCTGCTTCAGAACAACTTACTGTGTGTTCTACATTAATTGTTTACTTTCGTAATACTTTTTGGTTTCTAATCTCTTTCTATATGGGTCAGAATATCCACAAGACTTTGAAAAATCTTTTCAAACGAATAAAGCGAAAAAATCATACATACGAACAAAAATCACAACACTTTTAGCATTTTCTTCGCTACCACATGCGTTTGTTTTAGTTTTCAATTCCGCCATTAAACAGTGACTGCAGTGCCCCCTATAGTTCGTTGGAGTTGCGAATTACGTAGTCTTTGGGCTCAAAAACAGCGATAGTGGAAAAAACTGCCAAATGCATCAGCTACTGAAATCTTTCTGAAAAAATTCTGGCGATATTTCTGCTGGTTGGTTGGATATAGTGAGCAAGTGTCCAATCAGCATAAATAATAATAATACATCATTAATTACATAAGTTCCGTAAAAAGTAAAATGATCAGCCAAATCCATTTATTTTTAGCCAATCTTGTGGAAAAACGTTACTTGATTTGACTTGAGAAAAGCCTCAAAAAGTCAGACGAAACGCAAAAATATTCAACAAAACAACAATTCTTGGGAATTGAGATGACACACTAAATAATGACTTGGGTTGATGAAAGCCTTCGAACAGGGAACAAAAAAGCTCATAACTCGTTTTTTATACAACTTAGAAACTTCGAACAGATGCTATCTTCAGCAGAAAAATTGGCGCTTTCGATGGACATATAATGTTAATATGTGCACGTT